>NC_056727.1:1024168683-1024341183 GCF_019279795.1 Protopterus annectens | reverse complement strand
CCGTGAAGCCTATATGAAGTTTATGTGTTAGAGTGATGAGCAGTAGTACTAATCACATATTTGTGTTGCTTTTCACACTTGCATAAATACAAGCAAGGTTTTGTGGCCAGCAAACATTGGCGCGGGTTAGGTATCTGTGCGATTGTGTGGAAGTGAGAGTTAGGGTGGGTTAGGTGAGTTAGGTTAGGGACCGGGTGAGGTGAGTGTGCGATAGTGACGGATCTTACGGTTAGGGTTTGGGTTAATGTAAGTGGATAGTTAGTGGTGTGTGTATAGTTTAGTGTAGGGTTAGTTGTCAGATTTTAGGTGTATGCATGTGGATTGCTGTTTGTTTGGTGTGCTTGTGTTGTGTGTATGTGTTTTGGATCAGCAATTTTTTTCCCTAGGACAAAAATCACTGTTCTGACAGTTTGAGATTGTAAGCTTTCGCTTACATAAGTTTGATCAATTAGCATTCGCTTTTTTAAGCATTCGCTGATCTACTATAGTCCCCATGCCCATGCAGCACAGCAGCGTGCCTTGCATATTCATGAAGGTGCACTGTTGTATAACCTGCATGGGCATGCTATGTAAAGGAGTGCAGGGGACATGTCCAAGCAGTGCTTGCACAGTAAACATGCTCCCTGCACTCAGGTATGGCACTTTGAAAACAAAAACAGTATCCATGGACACTGTTAGCATACCTCCCAACTGAACAGATATTCGCAGAATATCCAGATTTGTGCCTCATATGTTAGGTGTGTTCCTCCTACTCTCCTGGCAAAGAGCTGAGGCTCAAAGTCATTAAATAATGACAAACATTTGAGTCCAAGTCTCCACATCCTTCAAATAAGTCATGATAATGCAAGACCTAGTATTCTATCAACTTTCAAAGTTTTTAAGAGCAATATTTAAAATCTGTCCCCTTTGTCCTCCCATCATGTTAGGCTTTGTTCAGATGTTATGCTCTAAGAGGTGGAGAGGTATGACTGTTAGCTATGTGCATATCCCTAAACTAAGAAAAATAAAAGAAATAATATTTTTCCCATCTCCACTAAAGTTTAAGTGGAGCTGAGTGGGTGCGTGCATCGTGCAGCTGTGCTTAGCATAGCTTAAATATCTGAAGGAGCTAAATAGAAATATACAGTCAAAACAGTCAACATGAGGTATTGTAGTGGTTAGAGCTTTCTCTTAGCATGCAAGCATTCATGGTTTGAGTCCCAATGCAATTTGTTCATTTTTATATGTGAAAACAGCACTAAAATATCTTTTTTTATAAACAAGTAGTGAATAATATATATTTCTTAACCAGTGTAGTGTAGCAGGTCCAAATGTGAGGTGTCAGTTTAGTACAGATGTGAAACCCCCATATAAACACAAGTGTCCCATACAGTATAGCCACAAAAGAATATAATGCAATGAAAGCACATAGGGGAATGTTATGGAAGGTAAACATACATGTCATAACATGTCATTAATAAGGAGTCAACCCCACAATCCTGATAGTCCATAAAATGAAAGATGAACAACGCTGGATTTTGCTCAGCTATGCTTAGCAGGTGTAAGCATTGCTCAAATCTAAATGCTGCCAATAATTAGTGCAGCTAAGTAGATTTGCACACTGATAAGCAGTGCTTAGCATCTACCCCTTTAAGCAATGCTTATTCTTAGCTAAGCAGGTTTGCCTGTCACTTAGCTTAGCTCAGCATATTCAAAATCAGCCAATCGTGGCAAAGGGCAGGAATCCAGCCCTATTTAAACACCACAGGTGGAAATACAACCATAACCAGTTGCAGCTGATCACTGCAAGCACTATGGCTGGTGTTGGTGAGGGTGTGCACTTTTGAGTGCAGCATTGGGGCATTCAAGAGTCCAGAGTCAAGGTTGGACTCCTCATAAAAGATCATGAAGGGAGACTGCTGCAGGACCAGTACCAGGTCTCCCAATACAAAGTGAAGGCCTGGGACTGTCTCGCACATGACTTCACTAGTGCTACTGGTATCCCTTGGACTGGTGAGCAGGTCTGGCACCATTATGCTCACCTGAAGCATAGAAAGAGAGACCTCTTGGACCAGTGGATCCAGGATGCTCAGGCACAGAATGTCCCAGCAGTGTGTAAGTGTCAGTATGAATTATTGTGTAACAAAGTCCAGCCTAAGTATGAGATGGATAGGTATGCATAAATGTTTCTCTATCTCCTGTACAGCTGCAGATGAGAGGGCTGTGAACATGGACGCCCACGCCAGCAGGCTGCTAAGGCTGCATTGTGAGGCTGGTGAGTACAAATCTAGCTTGCAGTAGTCAGGGCAAATACATAGAAAGGCTGCCAGTAGTTAGAAATGTGTATTGTTTGTATTGAATAAATGAGACATTAGCAGAGTAATAGCGACGTACAGGATATATATCAATAAAAGTGTCAGTACCTGTCAATAAAACTCAAAACCCCAGACTGTTGTGTTTACTTTGGTATGTGGTAGTATGAATCTAAATGTGTACAGGTTCTGCACAGCAACTATGGCTCTGACAGCTTTCATTAATTGAGGCTCATCTGACAAAGATTGTGGAGTTGTAAATCAGATTAACTATAAGAAATGTTCCATGCACCAAGATCTGATCCCTGAATTGTAATGTTGTGTTAACCACTGTTTTCCACACTGTAATAAGTGAAGGTATGAATACACACTATAAGAACTATCTGCAATGTATGAATGCCAAAATTACAAGGCAGATTGCCCAAACAAGAGAGTATTATGCAGAAAACAGTCAAGCACAAAACAGCAGTTCCCCATTATATCACTGTGACAAAATTCAACCTTGTTGTACCTTTTTGCACAAACAGTAACGGTTTGAATCCTGGAAGTCTTGATGATTGGATGGGAAATAGGAAATTCACCCCAGGGATCACCTCTGTGGCTCTGCTTGACAGTGGCACAGGAAAATAATTTTCTTGTGTGGCAAAAGCCAGGGTACCATTTTGGCTGGGCTTGTATAGGCCCCAGGGTCGATAGCCTAGTACCTACCTATGAACCTATGAACCTATGAAGTGGTATTAAGCTGTATGCATAATCTCACTCAAGAATATGTGAATATGTGTAGAAAGAGTCAGGTATTGTTATCAGAAATTTCCTTCACAGGTCCACCAGATAAGAAAAGGTATAAATGAGCTGTAAGAAGGCTGTAATTATACACTGTGTCCAACATCCACTGTCCAACCCAAAGGTTGAAAATGACAGCAAGATAAGTACATACAAAAAGTAGTCTCCTCCAAGAAATGTCCCTCAAGTGTCACTCTGTCACAGCTAGTGGTCACTGCTGCCAACACTCAGGGTGACCAATAGAAATCAAGGCAGAGTATGGCAGTAACACACACACACACACAGTATGAGTGCACATATGTAACCCTGTCTATGTGAATATGGGTGGAAACACTCAGGTAGTGTTAACAGAAATTTCCTCCACAGATCCACCAGGTAAGAAAAGGTATAAATGAGCTGTAAGAAGGCTGTAATTATACACTGTATACAATACCAACTGTCCAACCCCAAGGCTGCAAATGACAGCAATATAAGTACATATAACAAGTAGTCTTCTCCAAGAAATGTCCCTCAAGTGTCACACTGTCACAGCTAGTGGTCACTGCTGCCAACACTCAGGCTGTCTGATAGAAATCAAGGCAGAGTATGGCAGTAGCACACACACATGGTATGAGTGCACATATGTAACCTTGACTATGTGAATATGGGTAGAAACAATCAGGTAGAGTTAATAGAAATTTCCTACACAGGTCTGCCAGGTAAGAAAAGGTATAAATTAGCTGTAAGAAGGCTGTAATTATACACTGTGTACAAACATACCACTGCCCGACCCAAGGCCATAGGTCGATGTAAAGTGAGGTAATACCTGGAGAGTAATGATTAGAGCAATGATCATTAAGGTTGTGAGCAATTGAAGCCTATACAGTTGTTAATTGACATCTCTCTCTCACCCCATGCTATCTGCACCAATAATCTAAACACAAATCAATGGGTATGTTTTTCACCAAACCTACTGTTGGGACATGTGTCCTAATGTTCTACAAATATTTAAACATTTGATCATTAACGTTCCCTGTTTAGATACTATCATTGGTGGCCTGTTGCTATCAACATAACCTGCATGCCGTTATAATGCCCACTGTGGTTCCATATATGTATGTGTTCTGTTTGCTATGCAACTATTTCAAATCTGTTGTTTTGGGTTAATGGGAACACCCATGCATGCTGTTATAACTAATCCTGGAATGTGTTGTTCATGACTAACCAACATATGTTGTAAAACCTCAACACCATAGCACGTCTGGGAAGGCTGATCCCTGTGGATCCGCCTGTCTTACCTCAACTGGTATTGGCACTGGGCCCCAGCATGTCTGGGACCCAACCCGGGACCTCCTTGTCCACTGGTCCTGCACCACCTTCGGATGGAACTGCCTCAGTGGATGGGGCCTGTCCCCCACTGGGAGCAGGTGCAGACAGGACTCCGTCACCCATAGTCAGGTCCGGGGATTGGTGCTTAGCAAACTTCAAAAGGAGGTGGGAGATCAGCTACTCCAGCTTGAAGGTCGCATGGTGCTTCTTGAGGGTCAGCCTGCCCCTCCTGCTCAGCCCCCAGCATAGCCACCTTTGGGGCCATGAAGGTGCAGTTATGACTGCCCATGGGTGGGGACCTCAGTCCCACTGATTCCATTTGGGGGCTTATGGGCATCTGATTCCCAACCACCCTCCCCATCCAAGGTGTTTACTCCCCATATGTGTCATATACCGCCCCTGTCTGCTGTCTTGTCTGTCTTGTCTGTCTTCCTACCCAAATTACTTCCCAAAATATACCTAATATCATTCCCCAACATCCTACTCTCACCTTATTAAAAAAGGGGCAATCTGTCCCCCCAAAAAATGTTGCCCCATACATAGCTGTCCATTTTCACATGTGTGCACTGGACAAATGTAATCTGGTCTAACTGGCTTAACAACACATTACTGTTGTCCTCACACTTCTCTCAGGGGTTTGAGTGTCCAAATTCACCTCCAAATTTTGTACAAATGCACAGTTGTTGCTGTATCAGAAATGGACAGCTATGGACCTTCCCTACACCCATCCTGCACATCCCTAGCTATCTTTCATATTGTTTTTCTCTCTACTTGCCCCCTTTTTCACCACTTTACTATTACCCCTTTTTCTTTTCTTTTCTTTTAAGGGAATTGGCATGGGGGTAAGCAGGAGTAAGCAGCAGTAAGCAGCAGTAAGTGGCAGTAAGCAAGATTTCACAATGCTAAGCGATGCCTACACAGATTATGCAGTTTCCCATTTAACCATGTGCTGGCATTGCTTACCATCGTGCAAACCCATGCAAACCCATTTACAACTACTTAAAACTACCGTAATCACCTTGTCTCCATCAGCCACTGTTCTGCCCAGCAACAAAATAATCAGCTGTGCCAAGACTTGAACCCAGCACCGTGTACGCCATAGTTAGAGAACTGTATCACTACACCATCTGAGCTGTAATGATGAATGGTGCTTTTTCAAATATATCATTGAATACAGGTATAGCATAGCAGGGAACAAACACTGTGGAATCAGTCATGTTTAGTATATATAAATATACACATATAGATGTTTATGGTGATAGATAAATATGAACATGTATATACATCAGATAGATGGAGCTATACATATAAAACAAATATGTATAAAATATATACACATATATTGTTATATAAATATATGTATAGATATCAAAAATGAATATATATATATATATATATATATATATATATATATATATATATGTGTGTGTATTTATATATATATATATATATATATATATATATATATATATATATATATATATATAGATATACTTATAACATGTAGTGGAGTCATACCCAGCACCATACCTCTCAACCTCTTAGTGCAATAATTCTGGACAAAGGCTGTCAAAATGGGGGGACAATGGGCCAAGACCAGGGACATAATGTACATACTGCAGTTATAAATGTAGAATGTTGCCACATTAACAGGGTTTGTGTCAGCATACATGTTCAGAAGGATGTCAGTTCTGAAACTGAAATGTATGTCATCATTTACTGACAGAAATCCTCACATCATTGCAATGATTTACCACAGAAATTAAAATAATGTTTCTGTGGAACAGAACAGAAATATGAGCAATAAGCCTGGACAGTCTGAAACAATCTGGCCAGTTGAGAGGTATGCTCAGAACCCTTCAGTGCAACAAATCTGGACCAAGCCTGACAAAGGGGTGGGGGTTAAAGCCATGAAAATGGGAACATATCCCAAATACTGGAGTAGATAAGGTGACACAGTTGATGCAGTAACACCCTCCTGTCTGTTGTAACATATATTGACTGGAATAGCCCAAGTCCAAAACCAAATTACTCCTAACTAGTTACTGACATAAATCTTCTCATCATCCCACTGATGTGTCAGACATACACTACATATATGGGGGCCAGGCAACAGTACATCTGATAAATATCTGCACATAACATCACAGTAGGGGAAACTACACTGAGCTGCTAGGCATGTCACCAAGTACTGTCTAAACTACAGGCGGACTGACACAACACTAACCCAATTTTGCTATGGGGAAAACACATGTAATTGAAAATATATCAGGCACTACAGGGATGTAACAGCACTAACAAATAGACACCAGTGTGAAGTGCAAGCCATAACCAATCTCACCACATTCAAAGTGACATACTGGTAAGCCACATGAACAGTAGAGTATATGGACTGTGTGAACACAATCATCAGCATGTTTGCCACTCACACACTACCCCTACATATACTGGCCCAATTCACAGTGTAGTCTGATGCCTGTCTGTGGTATGGGACATGTGTCAGTCTGCCCCTACAAACATATACAGCTGAAAGAGCACCAGAAACTGGAGCAGAATGCAAAGTCAGATAGAAAAGAACACATAACACTTACATCCACCTCCCTCCCTACACAGGTGAAATAACACATTCACAATACACTGCTACATGATCCTGACAGTCTGTCCACAATTGCCAGAAATACACAGTCCTCTCAAGTCTATAGAGACCCACAGAATGTCCAGGCTTTGTACTCATATATAAGGCCTCCTACACATAACATGTCTGGCAGTCTGATAGATCACTGGGATGATATCAGGAATGACGTCACTATATAATGATACCTATCCACCTCTTACAGCATGACATCTGGACATAGCCTGACATACCTGGGGGCAGAGGCCTACACACAGGGGCATTATTGACATAATGCTGTCATAAACTAAGAAAGTTACTGGTGTAACAGGGTTGTTGTAACACATCTGTCTCCATGTCTTCCAGCCCTCTGCATCTTGCTCTGTCACACCAACCACCTGCATGTCTGCTATCACCACATACATACACCTTATCTCAGGCCTTCCTCTTTTACCTCCTCGTCACATGTCTAAACCAACATAATCCTGCCATTCTCTGGCTTTGTCCCCAAGCTGTTCAACCTGGGTTGACCCCCTAACATACATATTACTAATCCTGTCCACCCTCATCATACCCAGTGCAAATCTTAACATCATTAACTCTGCTACGTTCAGCTCTGACCCGTGCCTCTTTTTTCTATACCAATCTCTCCAGGGAATATAACATAGCTGGTCTCACTACCCTCTTGTAAACATTCCCTATTACTCTTAGTGGTACTCGTCTGTCACAAATCACTCCTGACACTCTTCTCTACCACTCACATCTTGCCTCTACTCTTCTCTTCACCTCTCCCTCACACTCGATATTAATCTAAACTGTTCCCAATTATTTACAGCTACCCACCTCTGTAAACTGTACTCTCTGCATCCTCACCATTCCTCTATCCTCCCTCCCATTCACACACGTATATTCCATCTTAGTCCTGCTGACCATCATTCCTTCCCTCTTTAGACCATACCTCCATCTCTCCATGGGCTCCTAAACCTGTTCCCTACTCTCACTACAGACCACAATGTCATCTGCAAACAGCACAGTCTACGGGGACTCCTGTCTGATCATGTCTGTCAACCTGTCCATCGCCACTGCAAATAAGAAATGGCTCATAGCTGATTCCTGATTTACTCTCACCTCCACCATAAACACACATGTCACTCCCAATGCAGAACTCACCACTGTCACACTAACCTTGTACATATCCTGTAGCATTCTTATTTATTCTTCCGCCACTCCTGACCACCTTATACAATACCACGACTCCTCTCTAAGTATCCTGTCATATGCTGTCTCTAAGTCCACAAAGACACAACACAGCTACTTCTGACCTTCTCTGTATGCCCCCATCAACACTCTCAGAACAAACATTGCATCTGTACTGCTCTTTTCTGGCATGAATCCATACTGCTGATCAGTAATCCTCACCTCTCTTCTTAACCTAGCTTCCACCACCCTTTACCATTACTTCATGTTGTGACTGATCAATGTTATCCCTCTGTAGTTACTACAGCTCTGCGCACCACCCTTATTCTCATAATCAGTACCCAAACACATTTTATCCACTCCTCACACCTTCTCTCAATTTCCAAGATTACAGTAAACAATCTGGTTAAAAGGACCACTGCCATTTGTCCTAAACACCTCCATGCTTCCACAGGTATGTCATATGGACCAATAGCCTTTCCATTCTTAAACCTCTTCATAGCTATCCTTACTTACCCCTTGATAATCTGCTGCACCTCCTGATTCACCATACACACATCATCCAACCTTCTCTCTCTCTCATTCTCTTCATTCAACAGCCCACCAAAGTACTGTTTCCACCTGCTTGACACACTCTCCTCACTTGTGAGTACACTTCCACCATTAACCTTTATCGGCCTTATTTGCTGCACATCCTTCCTAGCTACATGTTTTTGTCTAGCCAATTGGTACAGGTCATATTCTCCATCCTTGGTGTCCAACCTTACATACAACCCTTGAGATGCCCTATCCTCAGCCTTTGCCACCACTCTCTTTGCCATGCACCCCATCTCCCTATACACCTGTCTACTTTCTTCATCTGTCTGACAATCCCACTTCTTGGCCAGCCTCTTTCTCTGTATACTCACCTGTACTTCCTCATGCCACCACCATGTCTCCTTGTCCTCCTTCCTCTGTGCAGATGTCTCACCAAGCCCTGGTCTAATCATCTCCCTTACTAGCTCGGATGTAGTTACCCAGATATTTGCTAAGTCTTCACTGCCACCCACTGCCTGGCTTAACTCTTCCCTGAACTCAACCTCAAAATCACCCTTTCTCAGTATCCACCATTTGATCTGTGGTGCTGCCCTCACACTCCTACCCCTCTTCTTGATCACCAACATCATCCCAAAGACCAACATTCCATGCTGCCTAACTACACTTTCCCCTGTCACCACTTTACAGTTACCAATCTCTTTCAAACAGGCCCACCTGCATAGGAGCTAATCCACCTGTGTGCATCTTTCACCACTCTTGTATGTCACCCTGTGACTCTAGGTCTTGTAAAACTACATATTCACTTCAACCATGTCCAACTTCTGTTGCAAACTCCACCACCATCTCACCTTCTGCATTCCTTTGCGTATCACCATACGTATCCATCACTTCTGCATCCCCTCTGTCCCCTTCACCAACATGCCCATTCAAATCTGCTCCAATCACCACTCTCTCACCCTTGGGTACACTTATACTACTTTATCCAACCACAACAAAGTATGTCTATCTCATCCATCACACATGCAATTAGCAGAGCATATGCACTAACAACTGTCATCATTACACCATCAGTTCCCAGCCTCCTAAACATCACTCAACCCGACACACTTATCACCTCCATGAAGACTCTTGGCATAATGTTCCTTCAGGTTAACCCGTACATCAGTTCCCCTCAGATACACACCATGATAGAACTATTTACACCTGACTCCGATACACACAGATGTACACCCCTTCCATCTGGTCTCTGACACACACAATATATCCACCTTTCCTCTGTCCGGCATATCAGCTAGCTCTGTCCCCATACCAGTCATACCAACATTAACAGTTCCTACCCCCACTACCACACCCCTAGCCTTTCTCCTTTCTACCTGCCTTATGAACGTCAGACATCCTCCAGGGTATGTTTGTGAATGCAAAGGCTATTGCACTGACATACATGTGTTACAGCGATATGAAGAAAGTGTCACTAATTGCGGCCCATAGCCCACCTTGTATGTGCAGAGTGCTCCAGATGTCCTGCCCTAACAGGTTGACATGACTGACTTAGCAGAAAGGCTGTAATTACAGTGTGCCATACTGACATAGAACAGAAATGTATAGCAGGTATTACATGTGCATATGTATGTATGGGTAGGTGTACCTGGCTGCCTCATAACAACTGATGTGGGATGCAAAACATCAGGTAAATAAGCTGTACATGTTGTACACATGTGTAATCTTAGTTTCTGTGCATCAGGTTGACTTTAGTAGCTGTAGCTATTTAATGTTGTGTAAGGTGCTGTCATCTGGCATTTGTAATGGGTACACATCAGAGTGTGTGTGAACCCTTTCAGCCATGATGCGTTATTGGTGCTAGTAACACTAAGCAAATGTGTTCTCACATACTGTATTCTGTTTGTGTTCCAGGTGTCTGTGTGTCAGCAGGATGTGGCCCTGCAGACATCAGCAATGAGGGGTATAGCAGTGTTGTAACACATCAACCATGTCATTGCCTAGGTAGAGCTGTATCTGCACACATTTCCCAGGTCTGTGTAACAGTTCTTGCATGTGCCTCACAGCTTATAGGGCTGAGGGGTTGTACCTTAGTCTATGGTGATTGACATCAGCTCTAGTAGAGTGGACAATGGTAAGTGTTTTGGATGGAACACACCTCAGATTGTTAACACCCTCAATCCCAGAGGATATTGTGTTGACCAACTACACAGAGAATACTGTTCACACACACACACACACACACACACACACACACACACACACACACACACACACACACACACACACAGACGTGCAGAGATCACAGTTGGCAATGTTGTGTTTGGAACCCCTACCCATCAAGTTGTGGTGCCACACTATTATGCCGTTATTGCAAGTGGCACAAGACTATTAGTGTGATGAGTGCTACAAGGTACCTGTAAAGTGAATAAGATCAGGTGGTCTTGTGGGGTTTGGCAATGGTGGCTGCACTGGATATGGGAGTACTCATAATAGTGTCACATACAAGTCTACACACTCACAACCACTGCTATACACACCAATGAGGGGTTGAAAGGGTGGCCCAGTGGTTAAGGTGTTTGCCTTACAAAGACAAGGTGCGGGGTTTGAGTCTCACAGGGGATAATTGGCTAGGCTTACAATGGCAGTTAACCACACACACACACACACACACACACACACACACACACACACACACACACACACACACACACACACACACACACACACTTGCCATTGCTGACATTAGCAGACTAACCTATCAAATCATACTATTCCATACTGTTGCACAGGGCTTATAGGGCTGAAGAGTGTCTACAGATACCACTACCGTTGATGTAAACAGTGGACCTCATAAAGGAGACCTAGGAATGTGTACTGTGAGTACCATGGCATAAAATATGAAACCATGCCCATCCAATGGATGTCATTCTCACACAAACACAAGATACTCTTCTCCTGCACACATTTGGCAGGACTGAGATTAGAGCCCCTACCTATTTATTTATTATTACTACATTGTTATGCATTTATCGCATGTGCCACAGAGATTATAGGGTAACATGTATCCAAAGGTACTGCTAAGGTGAGGGACATCACCAGGTCTTGCAAATTATGACACTGGGTGATGTACTGGGTGAGAGAGGCCACACAATACTGTAACCTACACATATACACACTTACACACACACACACACACACACACACACACACACACACACACACACACACACACATCACACATGCCAGGACTCATATTAGAACCCCTAGCTATTTATTTATTGGCATTATAGTGTTATGCAGTTACTACACACACCAAAGAGCTTATAGGTTAGAGAGTGTCCCAAGGTACCTATATAGTGAATAACATCTACAGCACTTGTAAGGTATAGCAATAGTAGTTGAACTAGGTGAGATGGGCGACCAACTACTTTCCCCCACATGTTTACACACTCACAAACACTTTTATGCACACTAATGAGCACACACACATTTGACAGTACTGAGATCCATAGGTTCAAAGATTCATAGCTATGTACTTGGCAAATGGCAATGGAGGTTTTACAAGGCTAGCCCACGGGAATACACTGGCATCATGCCACCTGATGATACTGCCCAGTGTGTCTACTAAGTATAGTTGTTGGAGTCATCCCCAGGGTGGATATTATATTCCCCATCCACTCCTCCTGATTTTTCTTGAAGATGGCCAGTGATGTGCTCTGCTTGACATGTATATGACATCTATTCCATAGTGTGGCCAGTCTCTGGGCTGTGGACCTGTCCCTCCAGCATGTCCTGTTGATTGTGAGGATGGGGTTGAGGTATCTGGCATGTTGTTTGGACAGATTGTTTTCTTTGGATGTAGCATTCCTGACAGGGTTGGTTTAGACATGGCTGTGTTTGCAAGGCAGAGATCACACCTAAGTACACCAATATGAGACAGCGATTCATTGAAGTTGTTGGAGTCTGTCCGTATATGGCAAGTGTGTAGTACCTAAGATTCTCTTTGTGAGGTACATTTGCAGTTTCTCCTGTTGTTGCTGGTGTCCAGTGGAGTACATGGCAAATGGGCCATAGCATACATACATTGGCCTACTGAGGGAGGAGTACAGGGAAACACTGTCCTTTTACTTCCCAGATTCAACACCCTTAATCAGGACAAGTGACACATGGAATGACTTTTGGAAGACAGTGGCACTGTGGTGGTCAACAGAGAGCTCACTGTCAACCTGTGTTCCCAGTTCCCTTATACCAACATCACTGTTCAGTGGACTACCATCAATGTATTACTTTATGGGAACAATGTCATACCCAAAGTGGATGGTGGCACATCATCTGGCATTGAACTGATGTCCTGGGTTCTGAAAGCAGTCATAGGTCTTAGAGAATCCTTTTTGAAGGATGTCAACCTCACATGGGGGTAATGATAGCACCTACCTTGTAGTCATCGGCAAACATTCTCTGCCAGTGCACCTTCATATTGGGCTGGTCCTCAGAGGTGTGGATCCCAAACATGAGGGGATCCAGGTCCACAACCTGTGGAACTCCACTCATGACTGTTCAGCAGTCTGACATGGAGTCCGCTGCTTTCACACTGTGGGTTCTATCTGTGAGCCAGTTTGCAGGTCACTTACTGATGTAGGAGTTGCTGCCTAACTGAGTGTGTTTGTTTATGATTCCTGAGTGGGGAGTCATATCCAAGGATTAGATGGGATGCCTATCTTGTTATCTATTCCATACTGTCTCATAGTTATTGCACATGGCACAATGCTTATAGAGCTGCAGAGTGTCTACTGGTCTCTCTACAGTGGATGACAACTGTAGGCCTTGTAATGTGGACACTGGGACACGTACTGGGTGGACAATAGCAAAACGTAGCAAAACCTAACCCAATGGATATGGTTCTCACACAAACACAACAACCCCCCCGAGACAGGATATTGTTCTTGCATGTGTGCGCACACACACACACACACACACACACACACACACACGCACACACACACGCACACACACACAAATAAACACACACACACACACTTGACAGGACTGAAATTAGAACCCCTACCTATCTATTTATTACTACTACAGTGTTATGCATTTATTGCATGTGCCACGGAGCTTTAGGGTGAATGTTGTCCAAAGGTACTTCTAAGGTGAGGCACATCACCAGTTCTTGTAAAGATTGGCAATGGGTGATGTACTGGGTGTGAGAGGCCACAAAATACTTTAAAACTAGAGATATACACACTTACACACATGCATTTACTAGAACTGGGATTAGAACTCCTACCTAACTAGTTATTTGTACTATAGTGTTCTGCAGTTATTGCATGCACTACAGAGCTTATATGGCTGAGGCCTGATGAAAGGGACTTCTAAGGTGACTGTTATCTGCAGGACTGCTAAAGTAGGGCAATGGGAAGTGTACTGGGTTTGAATGGACGCAAAATATTTAACTTATAAGCACACACACCAACGTTTACATTTGACAGAACTGAGATTAGAACTTTTATCTGACTAGTTATTTGTACTATAGTGTTACATAGTTATCGCACGTGCCACAGAGCTTATAGGGCTGAGGTTTGACAAAAGGGACTTCTAAGATGACTGATATCTACAGGATTGCAAAAGTAGGGCAATGGGAAGTGTACTGGGTTGGAATGGATCCAAAATTTTTAACTTATAAACACACACACACACAAGTTTACATTTGCCAGGACTGAAATTAGAACTCCTACCTCACTAGTTATCTGTACTATAGTGTTGCACAGTTATCGCACATGCCACAGAGCTTACAGGGCTGAGGTCTGATGAAAGGGAAGTCTAAGGTGACTGATATCTGTAGGACTGCTAAAGTAGGGCAATGGGAAGTGTACTGGGTTTGAATGGACCCAAAATCTTTAACTTATAAACACACACACACACACACACACACACACACACACACACACACACACACACACACACACACACACACACACACACACACACACTTTTGTTAGACAGTTATCGCAAACCCCACAGAACTTATAGGGCTGAGGCCTGATGAGAGGGACTTCTAAGGTGAGTGATATCTACAGGACTGCTAAAGTAGGGCAATGGGAAGTGTACTGGGTTTGAATTGACCCAAAAGCTTTACACATACACACACTTTTACATTTGCCAGGATTGAGGTAAAGCTTTAATTTATAAACACACACACTTTTACATTTGCTAGGACTGAGATTAGAACTCCTACCTAACTATTTATTTGTACTACAGTGTTATGCAGTTATCGCACACACCACATAGCTTATAGGGCTGAAGCCTGACAAAAGGGACTTCTATGGTGACAGACATCTTCAGGACTGCTAAAGTAGGAAAGTGCACTGGATGGGAAAGGCCTGTTAATTCCTAGGTCCTACTACAAAAGGGATTTCTATGGTAATGGACATCTTCAGGACTGCTAAATTAGGGAAGTGCACTGGGTGGGAAAGGCCTGTTAATTCCTAGATCCTACTAAGTGTATGAGCATGCCCAGTGTGACCTTCTATAGTAAATGTGGGACTCCATTCCAGGGATTGTTGTACTCCAGTCTGGTTTGTTTTGTGCTACAGCCATACATTTCAACCTGTTGGTGCAGGATATCTGGAGATAGTCTATCAAAATGGGGAGACAATTGGCCATACAGTAATTGTGACTATTTCTCTCAGAAATGTATGGGTTCCTAGGGTTACAGGATTTGTTTTAGCAGACATCTGACATATATGACATTTGACACTGTCATGTATTGTTTCAGTACCTTGTGACATACCTACTCAGATCATCACAGTGATTTACAGAGGAATACAGGATGGATGATGCACACACCAATATTATGGGCCAAATGCTACACATTCTTGCACAATCCAGCCTGTTGAGAAGTGTGCCTACAACCAATTGACTGCTGGAGCTGTGGAAATGGTCCTGAACCTTGGTGATATATTACAATGGTGGAATCTCTGTGCATTTCTGTTTTGGAATGGTCTTATTTCCAGTCCATAGTTGGGTAATATAAGTCAGGCAGGATCAGGGTGACAATCAGACTCCAAATAGATTTGTAGGGGATAATATATGGGGGTCCTACATCAGATATGTTGGCCTATAGCTACCAGTAATTTGCATAGAGGTCTTCTCAAAGGTTGACAGCACTTGGAGGGTCTTGTGTGTGTCAGACTGTTTGACCAGCCTGGAGGTCTGTGTACATCTCACATATATATATGGCCCACCTCATCTTGCTTGGCTGGCCACATTTTGGGGCCAGGATGTTTCATAGGAGGAGTGATCAGTGAAGGGTGTGTTACTCCCCATGACTGTGGGCCAGCATTCTGTGGGTGCAGACATGTCACCATCTTCTAGGGTTAGGACTGCCTGCAATGAGTGCATTCCCATGTTTAGACTCCTAGCTCTGACTGTTGACTGTACAGAGTATCACAGAATGTCCAGATTCATGACTCATGTATCTGGTTGGTTACCAAAACAATTGTGGTTTTCAAGGAAAAGTGTTTTGCAAGTCAGTCAGGTTTAAAGTCAGATATTACTGACAGTTGAAATTGCAGTTTCAGACTTCATACCCTTCAGACATTATATGCTAATACAATAATTCCATCAACTTTCTAGCATTATTAGAGCAATATTTCAAAGGTGTCATTCTCTTTGGACCTGTATCACCCCATTATGCACTAAAAAATTAAAAGCACTACACCCTCACAAACTCCCCTTGAGTACCTTGTTCCACATTGGCCCTTTTTTCAATTATAAAGGAATTCCCAATACTATTCTAGCATGTCCAAAGGTAAGTTGTCAATCTCCTCTCTGGTCCAGCTGGTGAATCTGGGAATCTTGAGGCAATGTTACAACTGCCTCATGTACACAGACAACCCTCTCCTCCTCCCAACAAAGTCCAACACATGTGAGAGATGCAACCATATAGCCATACTGGAGGCTAAGCTCTCTCAACTCAGTACTGGCGAAACCAATCAGGAGGAGAAGGAAACCACACTCACTATAATTCCAGTCTCACATAGACCTACCACAACAGCAAACCAAACACATAAACACACAAAAACATACTCTGAGGCTCTAAATAAAAATCTGCCTAAGCAGCAGAGACCTCCAAAGCAGACACCCAAGCAACTGCTACCCCAAAACAAAACACGTGCAACACATAGCTCATAAAGCCAGTGTACTGAACAGTCGCAGCCCTTAAGGCTAAACAACACACCTGATACACTTGTAATAGGTGACTCTATCGTCAGGCACACTGACGTCTTGCTCACCAGGCTGAACAAGGAGAAGGTCATGGTGAGCTGCCTGTCGGGCGCTAGGATCTGCCACATAACACAAGCACTCAGGTCACTCCAAGGCAAGTACAAATATGACTCAGTCATTGTCCATGCTGGTGTGAATGACCTGAGACGTACCTCCCTGGACTACATGAAAAGAGACATAGAGGAGCTCTCTGAGCATGTAGCCCAGGCCGGTATGACCCTGACCTTGAGTAGCATCTTACCCTCACCAAGAATGATGCCACAATATGAAGACAAGATGATCAATTTCAACAATTGGCTGAAGTATTGGTGTCATTCAAAGGGGATCCAATGCCTGTTAGCCTGGGATGACATGCTCGACAAGCCACAATGCTTTGCTAGGGATGGCTTGCACCTGTCACCCCTGGGCTTTTGGATATTGGCAAAGGCTCTTGCTACCCCCATAGTGCCTTTTTTAGGCAAGGCTCAAAAGACAAACCCACCTCCATAGGTATCACAAGGGATAAGAAACTAAGAGTAATGCTACTCAACGCCAGAAGTCTAAACCTCAAGATGCATGCACTCAAAACTCTCCTTAGCATGGAGAACATCGATATCTGTGCAGTAACAGAAACCTGGTTCAAGGCTCCAGAGAGCACCCCAGCACTACCAGGTTATACCTCATACCATGCTTATCGGCCCCAAAACTTGGACCGAACCACAAAAGGAGGGGGAGTTTCAATATTTGTCAAAGATACCCACACTTCCAGGTTGGTGGCACAGCACGAAGCATCAGAGACTATCCATGTGCAACTAACAGTGGGTAAAACTGCCTTCCAGTTTATAGCCTGCTACAGACCACCCTCCCAAACCCAGGAACCCCACTTGGCCTTCCTGAGAACACTGGAAAATATGAAGGTCTCTCCAAACATCATTATATTGGGCAACTTCAACTACCCAAACATAGACTGGGAGCATTACTCTAGCTCCAACACCAGAGTCCAAAGTTTCCTAGAATTTATAAACTCAAATGCTATGGAACAACTTGTTACCACTTCCACAAGAGGGGAAAACATACTGCACCTGATCATCACCAACATGGGGACTCTATGCTCCAGACCAGAAGTGTATCCCTCACTGGTAAGATCAGACCATAAACTAATCTCACTGCATATTCACATCCTGACTCCACCCCCTGCCCTGAAAACTACAGTGAAAAACTTCTCTAAAGGAAATTTCACACTCCTCAAAGCTGAGGTGGAATCCTTCAAAGCCCCAGGCCTGTGGAAAATACGGCCCAGACCGCAGAATCCTTTATAAATGCATTCTATGAACACCTTCAGGAATGCATGGATCATGCAATCCCAAATAAAACCAAGACCTAATCCTCCAAAGGCAGATGTCCTGTCTGGTGGACCCCAGCCATAAACAAACTATACAATAGAAGGAGGAAGCTACTACATGATAGAGCAAAATCCCAAAAAGGGAAGGCATCTCTGATCAGTATTAGCAAAAAACTACGGGCAGTCATAAAATCGTCTAAGGCCAGCTTTGAGATAAAAATTGCACAGGACACTAAGGATAATCACAAGGCTTTCTTTAGTTATGTTAGGAACCTGGGTGGGAATTCCCAGATATGCTCAGAATTAGTCCAAAATGACAAAAAATACACCGAACCCACAGACATTGCCAACATCCTAGCTGACAGGTTCAGCACAAACTTCTCCCCCCATCCCCACCAAAAGGGCAAATATCTATCCCAGCAGAGTGCTGCCCCCCTGACATCTCAGATGCTCAGGTAAGAGCTGCCCTCTCCAAAGCAAAAAACACAGCATCAATGGGACCAGACGGTGTCCCGGCTGCCCTACATGAACTCCAAGAAGAGCTAAACCCAAACATAAAACTACTGTTCAATCTCAGCCTTACTACAGGATATGTACCCAAAGAGTAGCGTACAGCAACAGTGGTCCCTCTCCACAAAGGTGGTGCCTCAACAGATCCTGGAAACTATCGCCCCATAAGCCTGACTAGTTTGGTTTGCAAAGCTATGGAAAGGATCATCATGGACCTGATAAATAAAGATATTGGGGACCAACAGACACTGGATCCTACCCAGTTCGGCTTTGTTAAGGGCAGATCTTGCCTCTTAAACCTGGTTGATTTCTTTGAAACAGTCACCAAGGCCATTGACGAGGGGAAGGTGGTCCACACAGCCTACCTGGACCTCGCAAAAGCCTTCGATACAATACCCCACTCGGGCATTATAGATAAGCTCACCAGCTTAAATATAAACCCCTATGTCACTAGATGGGTTGCAAATTGGCTCAAGGACAGAACCCACATGGTTAGAATTTCTGGAGCCATGTCAGACTCCAAACCAGTTACAAGTGGCGTCCCACAAGGCTCAGTCCTGGGACCTCTCTTGTTCGGTATATATTTCTCGGAGGTACAGGCCAACACGGAAGGACTGTGGCTGACCAAGTTCACAGATGACTGCAAACTGGGTGCCATAATCGACTCTCCAGCCAACACAAGCTTCCTCCAAAAGGGCCTCATAGAAACAGACAACTGGTGCCAGAGCCATGGCCTCAAGCTAAACGCCAAAAAGTGTATAGTCATCCCCTTTGGCAAAAACAAAGTGCCCACAAATTACCACATAGGTGGTAATCCATTAAGTACAGAAGAAGTAATTAGGGACCTGGGGACCCAAGCTGATAGCAATCTCTTATTTGACAACCACGTGGCCAAAGTGGTTAGAAAAACATTTTATATAGCCCACCTAATCATGAAGGGATTCACATCTAGATCAGGGGAGGTCATCGTGCCTCTTTACTCATCCCTCATCAGGCCCATAATTGAGTACAATGCCCCTTTTGGGATGTACCTTACCAGACACCTGCAGCAACTGGAAAGACCCCAAATGTATCTCACCAAGAGGATCAAAGGGCTCAAACAGATGTCATATGCTGCCCGGTTAAAGAAACTCCAGTTCTACTCAGTGGCATTCCACCTGCTCAGAGGCGATCTGTGCCTAACGTATAAAGCCATGTCCAACCTGGAATTAATGGACATGCTGCACCCAGAAAATCCAAATCCCATCGAGCTACGAGCTCGAGAGACTTGAACCTCAGCACTGAAATAAATAGGACATGCTGGAGGGACAGATTCATAACCCAGAGGCTCCCTTCACTCTGGAATAAAATCCCAGTCCAGGTTAGGCAGAGTCCCTCATTGACTCTCTTCAAGAGGAATCTTGATGAGTGGATGGGAGATCATAGGTTTACCCCGGGTATCACTTCTGTGTCACTGTTAGACAGAGGCACAGTATACTAACCTCAAAAAAGGGCATAGCAAAATTAATTTAAAATGGGTGGCGAAAGCCAAACTCACACTGGCTAGGCTTATAAAGGCCCTAGGGCAGATAGCCTAGTATGAACCTATGAACCTATGAAACCTAAATTCCTTATAAGGAAACATAAATAATATAAAAAGGTTCATATAAATATACACAGATATATATTTTTGAAGCACTTTCAGTTTATGGCTACTGATGTCTTCTAGCACCTTGATAGATAAGGACATATATCTGCTTGTCTTTCTGTCAGTTTAGATTTCCAGACATTTTAGCTATCCCTTATTATGTTTTATACAGCAGAGTTTAAAGAGCAGAAATTAATCATCAGCAAATAAAATCATTGCTGTTTTACAAATTCTCTAAAGAAACTAGTAAATGTCAAGCAACTGACAGGTTTATTTTATGGAAAATTGCCATTTCCCACACTGGTGCTCCTACAAAATACTACTAATGTCCTGCTACCAAAATATGCCCTCAAGTGGACAAATTTGATACAACAAGAAGGTTAAATGTACATTTAGCAAATCAAACATTTAAATAACAGTATAATATACTAGATAGAGAAAGTAAAAGCAATAATTATATAAACAACTATAATAAGTAACATAACAACAGCGGATTTAATCCAATGTGTCAATTATACAATATTTATATCCCATATAGCTCTGAACTTTGTCGAAGCATCTGTGTTCTACACACATATTGTATTAAATCTAATTTGAGTAGAAGAGGGAGAGTCTTAGCCCACACCCTAATTTATTACTAAGTTACCATGCATTATGAACATACATTGTGCAGGTACTGAACGAGCTATTCATCCTTAGATGGCTCATGCTGTTCTCATTTGCTCATCTGAATAATGACTGTAGCTGTACTCTTCTTATTATATTAGCTAGCTGTGGCTTCACCCTTCTTATAATATTACCTGGCTTTTTACATTATCAAGAATGACACAATACTAGTGTATGCGAGTATATCATGTTACTGTTAGTGTAAACAAAAATGCTTGACAATGCAACTGTAATTCTTAAACCTTTCTGCAGACAAACGTGTTGTCTAGCAGTTGAGAGCCTGATTGTTCCTAATCAGCAGACCTGTATTTTCATGTTCCAATATGACTACATGAAAAGACGCCAATATTAGTCTGCAAGTTTAGTAAGCAGTAAATTCATTGGGGATTAATTCGAGGGGACACTTATATTATAGCTAAAGCACTTAACATTTGATAAATGTATCCTCTCAATGATGCGTTCTATCTAGTCATTAACTATAAAACAACTTTTCTGAGAAATATTGTTGTAATGCCAGTTAATTATTTGAATTAAATATTTCTATATACAGTCACAAAGCAATTACCAGGATAAATAATACTTTTGCAGTGCATGGATCACCATAGCTATCCTCTGATGTTAGAGGAAAAACAAGCTTCTTAAACACCTTTTTGACATAATAAAGGTGTTACCCCATAGTTTAAATACATTTTGTCTATTTACTGCAAAATGGGTTAGGAATTTTAACCTGTAACATTTTCATACATAATAGTTTAAATCTTAGCAGCTTCCATTATTTTGATATATTCTCCAGTATACTTTTATTCAGTCATAAGATTAAATTACTGGTGTTAAGTAAGCCAAAATTATATCTCCAACACTTATTGTCAGCAGATAAACTCACTGGTTAAGTGTCAGTCTAAGCTGTAAGAGTTAATATGTGATATACATAAATGTTTGCTTTAAAAATGTGGTCAAGTGCACTGCAGTTTTACCTCTGTACTGTGTCAGTTTTGATTATACAAAGTCCCTCTGAAAGTTGATAGAAGTGTTAACAACAAAACACTCAATCAAGTAACAACATTATAAGTAGTCTCTTGGATAAGGGAGATGTCTAAATTGTGATTGTGTTGTCTCCAGCCATGGGAATTGTCTTTGAAAAGCTGAAAAATGCAAACAGAGGAACATATTTAATGTCTACTAAAGAAATATTAATATATTTGTACATTGTATTGCATTTCAGTTTATGTTAAACATGAAATATGATGTGGTTTCAGAACTATTCATGTTTTTATTCCAATATGACTTTGCAAATATTAATTTAAACACTGGTTTCAGACTTGAGTAGTCTAAAACAATTGCACAACAATGGTATTGTATTATACAGTAATGTCAGTAAATAGTTTTCAACAGATGTATGAAATATACAGTTATAGATTTTAACATGATGTTTATTAATACCCTAAATTATTTTGAAATGATACTACCTTAATCTAAATATTTGTACCTTTTTGAAACCTGATTAGAAATAAGTATTACTGAATTACAATAAGATGAGTAAAGAATATATGTATATATTTTAGCTGATTAGATTATCTTAATATATCATTCAATTATCTTTATTTAAAAACTAAGAGGATAAGAGAAACTGATCCAAATATTATTTGTGAGGGTAGAAAGTTTGTTTGGTTAGATTCACTAACCAAACAAAGAGGTATATTACCTCATAGTGACAGGGAATGGTTTTTAAGGTTAAGAATTACAAGTTTGGAAGTTCTTTGTTTTTTTTTTTTTTATTCTATCACTTTGGTGTCACTCAGAAACATGCAAAAATCATACAAAAAAAACTTTTTGAATTCTGTATCCAAGATGGAACTAAGAATAAACAATATTTACATAAACTCACACATAAAACAAACTCAAAACTAGGAAATGAAATGTTTATCCATAAATGTTAATGATCTAAATAATAGTAATAAAAGGAGAAGCCTATTCAAGTACATAAACTTACATAAACCACAAATAGTCTTTTTACAAGAGACACATTTATTAGATAGAGATATAAACAACTTAAATATTAATAATTACACAGTACTAATAAACGCTCAATATAAAACTAAAAAAAGAGGAGTAGGTATACTACTTCGCAACTCAACTATAACACCTAAAATAATTACTACTCATCAAGATATATCAGGTATGTTTTGTCTAGTTTCAATAGAGTTAAATAAGAAAACTAACTCTAGAATTGATAGACTATATGTTGCCAATGACCTAATAACAAAAATTGACAAAGTCAAAATCATAAATTGTCCCTTATCTGATCATAATGCCATAGTCTTTGAGATAGAGCTTACACCATTTTATTCAAATCCCATTACTAGGATACCTTCCTATATCACAAAATTGACAGATTTCAAAGAATTTTATGAAGAAACAATCAAAAACTTTCTGGAAATAAATTACACAGAAGATATTTCAGAAATATATGTCTGGGATTCATTAAAAGCAGTTACATATGGGAAGATATTATCCTGGTACATAAATAAAAGGAAGTTATGGAATAAAGATATGCTAGACTTACAAAACAAAGCAGATAAATTAAAACTGGAAATACAAAAGGGTGATGCTACTCAAGTTCAGGAACTTACACAAATCAATAAGAAGTATACAGAATTGCTACATCATAACGTTATGGTTAACTTAGAAAAGATAAAAATAAACCCATACTCTACTAATTCAGCACACCTGAGATACTTAACTAATAGAACAAAAAAATAATTAAATTTAAGCAAATAAAAGAAATATATATTCCTAATACTAACAAAAGTGTTACGGAACTAAATGATATTTTAGAAGCATTCAGACTCCAATTTAAAATTGATAATTGCATAAATACTCAAGATACACCTACTAAGGATATAAAAAATACTTAGAAAACAATATTCATATTAAATTAACACAAGAACAAATAGACATTATAAACAAACCAATCAATATGACAGAATTAAAATCACAAATTAAAAAGCTCAAGACAAATAAAGCACCTGGCCCAGACAATATGCTACCAGAAATGTATAAATTAATACCCAATCAAGCCATATCTTTATTATTAAAAGTATATGATATAGCCAATAAAGATTTGAATATACCACCCTCTTGGAAATATTCATTGATATCCCCAATTATCAAACCAGATAAAGATGAGAAGCAGTGTTCCTCATATAGGCCAATATCATTACTCAATATAGACTATAAGATGTTTATGGCTATATACACAGATAGGATCAAACACTTTCTTCCTTTCTTAATTCACAAAGATCAAACAGGTTTTATTAAAGGAAGAAATACTTCAGATAATATTAAAAGAATACTAACATTAATAGATTATAGCAAACATAAAGTCCTAGATTTAAAGGTAATCTCATTAGATATTAATAAAGCTTTTGATTCGGTTAACTGGAACTTGCTTTCACTAGTTTTAAAAGAATATAACTTTCCTTCTAATTTTAATAATCTTATCCAAATACTATATGAAAAATCTACTGCATATGTTAAACTGGGATCATATAGATCAGGCCCTATAACAATCAAAAAGGGAACTAAACAAGGTTGCCCTTTATCATTATTGTTATTTGCATTACTCATAGAACCCTTTGCAAATCAAATCAGATCAAACAATAACATAAAGGGCATTTGTATTAATAAAATGTTAAACCTTAAAATCCAACTCTTTGCTGATGACATACTATTAACTCTCTCAGATGCAAATGAGTCTTTGAATGCTCTATTTAACTCCATGAATTCATTTCAAAATATTTCAGGCTTAAAATGTAATGAAAACAGAACTACAATCATGCCCTGTAATTGTAAAAAAAAAAATAATAATATAAACAAAAGATTTTCCAAATATATAGTAACAGAAAGTAAATTATTATATCTGGGAATAAATCTACTCAATGAATTAACAGATTTTCTAATATTTAACTATAATAAAATACTAGATAAAATAGAACAAACAATTGGTTACTGGAATAAATATATCTTTTCAACAGCAGACAGATTATATCTTATTAAAATAATCATATTTCCCAAAATATTATACTTAATACAAAATTTTTCATTGCCACCTCCCAAATATATTATTCAAAGATACAATAAACTAATTTTATATTTTCTATGGTTTCCAAATAAACCCCGTATAGCCTTAAATAAACATTTGCCAGATTGGGAAGATGGTGGAATTAATTTACCGGATATTGATTTATATATTACCTCATCTGTTATTAAAAACATAACACTATGGTTAAATAATTCATGCACACCTATATGAAAACAAGCCCATGAGCAGATTTACATAGAAATCAATTATAATCACATACAAGACAACTTAACAGTAATACCATCACCCCTTATATGGATGTTAAAAGATTATTTTTTAGGGAAAAGGAATAATATTAATAAATTGCCATCAAACTATATAAGCTCTACACTTTCAGTGTTCAAAACATATATAAACAAAATACCAAATATTAATTCTTGGATTTTTCTTATTTTCCCTATAGCTTTTACACCAAATATTCTAGATACATTCCAAATATCTAAAATAAATATACTTAAAGAAGAAACATTACTCTTTTGATATCAACTTATAGAGAAAGGGAAAAATCTAACAAAGGAACAGATAATTTATAATTATAATATAAATAAAGACAATTGGCTGTGTTTACAAAATCTAAGGCATTTTTTTATAAATAAAATAGAACAAATACAACCTTCAGTTAGACATGAAGCTCCAAAACTCATTGAATACCTTATTCTTATCACAAAACAGCCTTATCAGGGTACAGGTTATTTGTCTAATATCTATAAAATTGTTAAAAAAACAAAAAACTATCATGAAAAATCATACTGGGATTATTATACTTTAATAAACAACCATCCTCCAGTTGAAGAAGAAAAAAGTAATATTCCAAAATCTTCCAAATTTTCTACATTATCAAAATACTGGCAATTATTCACTTGGAGATATCTACACAGAAGTTTCTATACACCACATAGGTTAGCCAAAATGTATTCTATTGAAGATCAATGTTGGAGATGCCATACCAAGATAAAAGCAGATTGGCAGCATGTTTTTTTATGAATGTATATGTCTCAATATGTACTGGAAATCCATTAACTATTTTTTCAGACTGTTTATAATGATAATTTTCAATTAACAAAGTCTTTAATTTTATTCAACTCTCCTATTCCAAACTGTGTACCAAAAAAAGACACAAAAATCCTATGGTCACTATTGGCAATTTCACGTAAAATCATAACTATACACTGGAAAAATGAGACTTCGCCTACGTTCAAGGAATTTGAGACTTTAACAACAACAGTTGCTCACATGGAAATATTAACAGTGAAGAACAGAACTAAAAGATCTACTTCTTACTATTACTTTTGGACGAAAGCACTGGAAATACTCGAAAAGATCGAAGAAGATATATCATCTTATGTTTCTAACTTTATATAATATAGAATTTCAATGTTATTTGCATAGACACCAATGTAAATAGTTATATAATGGTTTGAAGTTAGTAATGTTTTAGAATTGTAAATATGTTATTTATCTTTATTTCATGTAATGTTTAAGACATCTTATTTGAAATAATAAAAAAAATATTTAGTGAGATTTAAAGAACTTTCTGATGTAATATGTAAAGCTCCCATATTCTCATATCGAAAGGGGAAGAGTATTAAAGATATTTTAGTACATGCTAGTTTCTCCTCTCCTGATTGTAGAATAAGTCAAACATTGAATGCAGTAGGTACATTTCCCTGTGGAATATGTATTACATGTAAATATGTATGCAGAACATTCAAATATATTAGTGGAGCTCATTTTAAGGCAAATTGTAAATTTTCATGTAACACAGAAGGGGTTGTTTATGCAATAAGGTGCCCTTATGGCATGTTTTATGTGGGTGAAAGCAAGAGGGCTTTCAAGCTCAGAATCCAAGAACATATTAGGGACATTAAAAATGCTAAACCTGAAAGACCCCTTGCAATGCATTTTGAAGAGTGTCATAATAAAAATCCACATGGCTTACAAAGTACTATATTAGAACATATTCCTAATAAAGGATGTCATTTTGATGTTAAGAAAAAACTTTTATACAAGGAAACTGTTTTTATAGTGAAGTATGGGAATTTAAGTCCAGCAGGTATTAATGTGGAATGTAATTGGACAGTTTTTGTTTAACCTAATTTAGGGTTAATTATGTAATAAGTGGTTAACTGACCTTATATATATACCTGAGTGTTTAGAATTGTTTTATTCTCCTTTGAAGGCTTCATGCCAAGGCGCTAGAGGTTTTATTAAATATGTTGTGCTTGGATCCTGTTTCTACATTGTTTTTCTAAGACAGTTTGCAGAATATGACCTCTCATGCTCATGAACCAGATGGCAGAAGTCGGTGTTAGTCAAAAATAAACAAACTTCTGGATTGTAACCTTGTATTCGAGTGCATTCACAGTGGCATATTTCTGCTTTAGCTTTTTCTGTGTTAAGGTAACTGCAAACATCACCCATTAGGGACCTTAGTACAGTCTTTTGACCTTCAGGAACCTTTAAATACTCTTTATATCTAAAATTGTCTGATTGCATTCAAATAGATTGATAAAAGGGCTTATATACTTTGTAACATAACCTTTTTTATTTCAAAGTGTCCGCACCAGTTCATCTTACTGTAAGTGATGCGTATCAGGATTCTTTGCTATGTTTCACACCATGCACAGCTGTCACCCTGCAGCTAGTTTATGTAAGCTGTTGTTCATCTGCAATTAAACCAGCCAGAAGGCTATAAATATGAACAACTATTCATTCTCTGAGTCCCTTGTTCTGCATTTGACCAAGTACCTTCAGAATGTAACAAAATGCCCTGCAGTTACATGATTTTTTACACACATTCTATATGAATGTCTTTCTTACTCCCAGTGCTCAGACATATTACTTTCCTCTGTTTTTATTTCCTAATGGACAGAGTGGTAATGCTTAGCTTACAGAATATTCTAGATATGTATGGCAGGATGTTTGCTGTTCTGTATGAATGCCTGAAGAAACCATTATAATGATATCTAAAACTATAATTAACTCTTGTATTTTAACCTGCTCTGATAATCCTGAACATAAGGTTTGACACCTGCAGCAAACCTGAAAAGAGTTTAGCACATCATTGTTTATGCATGGATACCTACTGAAGGAAACACAGATGTACACATATATAGAAACCACCATTATACATACCAAATGAATAAATGAAATGATGGATAGACAAACAGATGCAACAGAACCACTGACTGATAAGTAGACAGACAGACAAATGAAAGTCTTTAACAAAGCCATTATTTTCCATTTTCTTTAATAGTACATACAGTGCCATTCTGGAGAATAGTTTACCAGAAGCCTAAATTTTGCAGAATATAACAATCTTTATAAATCACAAATAAGCCAGCAACTGTATTTTTGATGTATTTAGAGCTTCCTCAATAGCAAACTGACTCTAATTAATATGTGGTAACCCAAAACTACATTTATTTCACTTATTTACAGATATCTGAAACAGATATAGATGAGTCAGAATAAGTCATGAAAAATATCAGTCATTATAATAAATGCTGCAATTTCATCTCTTGGAAACAGTCATCTGAAGCAGGACCGATGTCAGCCAGGGGAGTGGCTTTGTATCATTTTCTCCCCGAAACCAAGTTCAGCTGTTTTGTTTCTCTAAAGTGGCTGAATGAACACAGTCCTCAGCATAATTCTCCATGTTTTTTAAATTAGCCTTTATCTTATGGATCTTCCTTTGATTCTCAAGGTGTATTTATTGTACAATTCAGTGATGTCATACAAGCCAAATGTTAGTGACCAAATGGGTAAGAGTCATTATTTGTTTTAATAAATATATAGAGTTTAAGGTTTTAATGTATAACTTATGTTGGCAGCTTGCTTCTATGGTGATAGAGAGCACTGCCCAAGCTATGTAATATTGTGGTTTCATGAACAGCCTGGAATCTTCCACTTTGTTTTCCTTCTTTATGTCTTCTCAAAATGCAAGCTCTGTTCTGCTAGTATTGGTGAAGGAATATTAAAGCTCTTGTCTGAATGAGCACCTACAAGTTTTTTTTATAATTAAAAAAGAAAAAAAACAACCAAAAAATATTTAACATTTCTGTTTGAAAGGAGAAGTGGAAGGAGTTGATTGGCTTGATATAATGGCAAAATAATTTATTGATTTCCTTTTGTTGACTCAGGTCTGTGTTGTTTTCTTGTGTGTGGATAGTTGTTCGCTAAGTGATGTGGTGTTTTGATGGTCCTTGAGTCCTTGATAGCCATGAGGTTGTTTTAGATAGAAATATGATATAATTTAAATTATTACTTATAACAGAGGAGAGAAATATGGCTATTGTTGTGGCAGGCTGTGCTAGTAAAAATAAACTAAGTGCGATATTTTACTCAAAGGTACAGTCTATAACTGTTATTTTTGTTCTATAATTGAGTAGTCCCATTTAGATGTAGTTTGGCAAGCAGCGGTGTAAAATTATTTACTAACAACATATATTACAATTATAAAATAAATTTAAGGCAGTATCTAGATGCCCTCCGTCTCACAGTAAGACGCTGACCGGTTCGACTGTCAGCTAGAGCATCTTTTGTGTGGAGATATGCGTGAATGGGCGTACCTTCTTTGAAGGTTGTGCGTTAGGGCTGGCAACTCAGCACGTAAAAATCAACTGCCAATCATTAGTGGACCGAAGTTCCGCTGTGGCGACCCCTAACCAGGAAAAGCTGAAAGACACAACAACAACAACAACCTAGATGCCCTTCCAGGAAAATGTTTCCTGACTGGCACACCACTGAGAAATGTTTTATGATGCCTATAGAAAATAAAATAATTGTAAAAAAATAATTATATAATAAAAAATAACTAAATATCAGACTAGAATTATTCCCCCACACTAACAATGTAAACTGAATCAGCTGTATGAAGTATTATATATTTTAAAGACTGCCTTGCAGACTAGAATAGGCAGTACTCATTGCCATTGCATTTCAGAGTGTATTATTCTATGGTGTCATCTGATTATATATTATCATTTTTATAATAATTATGTAACAACAGTCTTTGCGATTGACATTGCAAGATGTCGATACAATATTTTGCTTATAGGAGGGTAAAGTTATTTAAGTTATTTGTGGAAAGTTGATGATTGAAAGGCATTGGGTTTTGTATCAGTTTTACATCAATGGGAATTATGCAAAGCCAGTCAGTTTGCATTATTAGAAGGCAGCCATTACATAAGAAAACATTATATGTTTATACTTATAAGCCCAGGTAACCCAGCAAGGAGATAAGTCACACCATTGGTTACATTATTTGTATCTTGAGTATTACTCTAGCATTTGAGATCTCTCTCTCACTCTCTCTCTCTCTCTCTCTCTCTCCTCCACTCCATTTTGGAAGAGCCAGGTAATGAAGGTCCTCTTAATGAAGACAATAGAGAAGGAGATATTATATTTAGACAGACAAAGGAAGAGTACCTTCACGATTTCTTGGAGTCTCTTCCTGATTCCAACAAGAGTACATTTTTTTATTTAGTTTTGGAAAAGGGTTTGGCTTTCCAGTGGAACAAAGGGAAAAGGGGAGTTCTAATTACCCACTGGTGGCACCCCCTACCTCAGCTAATCCAGATCAATTGTAATTCAGAATGAAGAAAAACCTTTAAGGAGTGCAGAAGACAATTTGAAGTCTGAGCACTGCATTTGGATTATGTTGTCACCAATGTCCTGTGAAGTCAAAACCCCTGTATCTTTACTGGATAATTGCAATACCCAAGAAGCACATACGGCTGACCAAATTCCCAAAACCATTAAAGAATAAATCACTAGGGGAAATTACATAGACATTTTTGAGTTGGCCAATGCTGATGGGATACAAAGGTTACCACAAGCTAAAAAAAAACAGATTCCAAAGACTTGATGGCTGCATTGGCAGCTTTAGGTAAATCACCCACCAACAAACAGAGACAGAAAAAAACTGGGACGCATGAGCAGCCTGTTTTCTAATTTTTGTGGCTGTGCTTATTGAAAATGACCTTTAGTTGTCTTTACTCCAAATTCTGTATTTATTTACTAAAGAGGCACATCATGTTTGTGGGGGAATGACATATTTACGCTATGATCAGAGGTTCAGGAAATTAAAAGTGGTCAACAAGTCCATGTCAGAAGCGCCATCCCAATACCTGGTTAAGCAATATGTTGGACAGACCCCCTCACAGTAGCTTTGGAGCCAATGTGGATTCTCAGACTACAAAAGTATGTTGAGCCTTTAACAGTGGCAGGTATTATTGGCCAGCCTGCCATTTTTCTCACACATGTTCACACTGTGGGATATCTCATCTAACCTTCAATTGCTGGCTAGCAATGAATTAATCCAGACCAATGCTAGGAGCAAACTACACAGATAATGTTTTCCAAATGAAACAAGCAGGGCCTTTTCAAGGAAGAAGCTCCTTATTTTCCCCAGCAGGGAAAACAGCAACAGGGAAACTCATTTATCCATTAAAGTAGAAGAACTTGCCCTGGAACTTAAATTTACCTTGATCCCCAAGCAGCAGAAATTTTACTTCAAGGGTTCACCTAAGGTTGTTCCTTGAAATCCAATACTCCATATAATAATACGATTGTCAAGAATTTGAAATCCACTGTTGTAAAAGACAACATAGTGTTAGACATTCTTAATGATGAAATACAAGCTAGAAGAATGATTGGCTCATTTAGAATTTGTCCTTAGAAGCAATTCATGACCTTACCCATTGGGTTAATTCCAAAGAAAAAAAAGAAACTGACTTGTGCCTCAAAAATCCTCTAGCATTTTATTTTAAAAGGAGGACTCTAGGGTAAAGGGTATCTCTCTGGGTGATGCGGCAACTATTATCCAGAAATTTAGAGAACCTCGATTAGGTAAACTTGACACTAAATCTGCATTGTGATTGCTGCCCATACATGAACAAGATTAGCCAAAGCCTGACCTGTCCTATCAGGGCTAGTTGTATTTCCATAATGACATGGAAATGGGCTGTTCAGCTGCCTGTACTGTTTTTGAGTCTTTCAGCACAGCATTACATTGGTGTTGGCAGTGTAGGGCCATGAACCAAGCTATAATTGATTACCCTGATGGTTTCCTTATCATTGGAGAGGTAAGTAAGGTACTAGGGCAGGCATGAACATTTTCATCTGGGAGTTACCCTGGCTAAGGACAAAATGGAATGCCCAAGTCACTATATTACATTCTTAGGCTTAGACATGTTATTAGAAAACCTTTCAAGCTACCCAGTGACAAAATACAGTGGCTAAAAGTAGCCAACAATTATTTTTTAGCTGATTCCAAAGCAAGAGAGAGTTAGGTCATGACCATTATAAGTTTACTTAATTTTGAATTTAGGACAATTTCCACAAGCAGAACATTCTCAAAGTCTTTGACAAACCTGTTAAAAGGGGGCAAATGAAACACCACTGGATGTGAATTATAAAAAAGGTAAAAGATTACCTACATTTTTGAAACGTGTATCTGGGTCATTTCAGTGGGGTCCTACTCTGCCAGTCAGATTGGATTTCCTCTGATGCAATCCAACGTTTTACCAATCCAGTGGCCAACACAGGCATGTGAGGTTACTCATGGGAAAATGGTTTGAGGGATAATGGCCATCCTCTTGGCCAGAGTCAGTCGGGAAAGATATCATATTCCTAGAAATCTTCCCTATATGGGCTGCTATTTACATTTGGCAAGATCAGTTCAGACACAAAAAAATTACTTTTTCATCCTGATAATCAAGCTGTTGTTGAGATTCTTACAAGTAGATCCTCTCAGTCAAAATTGAGGGCAATCTGTTTTAGGGCTACTATTTCTACTAAGTTTAAAAATCAATTTAATATTCTTTGCAATACATGTACCTGATGGTCATAATTCTATAGCTGATAGCCTATTGCATCTGCAGATTCACAGGTTTTGTTTACTCACTCCAGAGGTTGAACATCTTTCCATGCAAGTCCTGCCAGAAATTTGGATCCTTGAAGAAAACTGATAATCTCTTTACTGCGTAATTCATGGACCTTAAACACTAGGAGAGCCTACACTTCTGCCATACCCAAATTCAAAACTTTTTAAATATTTTTACCAGTAAAAGAACATTATTGGATGCTTGAAATCATGGGTCACTATCTTCTACACAGGTGAATCTTTCAGGACTCCCCAGGCTGCCTTTACATACAAATCATGACCCTAGATTAGTTGGCCAGATGTATAGACCTTCCCAATTTCTCACACCACTGGATCATATACATATACAGGCTATAGAAAGCTAGAGCCACCTAAATGCGTATCATAGTGACTCAAGTAGGAATTCAACTGCTTCCAATTGTCATAAAAGGAGTAATTAAGCCAGTCAGAGACTATCACACTTCAGCAATATAGGCCACATTATTTATAGGCTTTATGCAGGGGCCTTCAGAGCTAGTGAATTACTCCAGTCAGTGTGCCGGGCTGATGTTATCATTATACATTTGGCTGTGATAGTATGGTTAACAAATCTAAAACAAACCAGGTGAGATCAGGCCACCAAATATCATTGCAATGATCAGAAACTGTAGGATTGTGGCCAGAGCATTTAACTTAGGCTACATCATTAATTGATGTTTCCTCTAGGGAATTAGTGTTCTTCCTATCAGATGGGAAGCCATTAAACCCCTCAGTTAACAATATGCTGAGGAAAGAATTGTCTTACCAGGACATTCTCAATGAAGGGTACAATTTCCAATCATTTAGAATAGGGACAGCATCAGATTTAGCCTGAGTGGAGCAATCAGTTGAAATTATAAACAGCTGCAGTAGATGGAAATCTGATGCTTTTATTAAGTCCATGTCCTTTCCTGATATGTAAAACAGCCTTCAGAGCAGTAATCAGACCAAATGGCTTGAATATTGACCTCATTCCTTCTAAGTGGACAGTAGTATGCCAAGGGTTTTCAGATTTATCATGGCTCCATTTTTTCTTCTGACCACCAACTGCATTTTTACCTTCAATAGTATACCCAAGGCTTTATTAATTCATCCGGGAGACAATGATTTATGATGCATCCCAAAACACGTCCTTCTCGGGGAAAAAAAAAACTTGATGAATCTAGCTGTTCTATGTCAAAAGATCCTGATCAAATATTTAGGTTGGTTAGCTATTTCATCAAGATTCATTTGGTGCAGTGCCATCAAAATGGCTGTCATTGAAATTATCCAATGATTTCTGAACCATAGAATAGCCATGCAGCAAGGCATATTTGCTTCTCTGTAATTGATAATCCTTATTTAGGGAGAATCAGTCCAGATTTTTATGGCATTGATGGTGTTCACTTGAACGAGTTGGGTTGGGATTTGTTTAATCTATAACTACCATTACATGTTCAGAAATCTTTATAAGTTATACAAAAAAGAAAAAAAAATAAGAGAGGATTTAAAAAGGGGCATTATGAAGTAACATTTATGAGTCAGAAAGTGGGAGAACAGCATATAGAACATGCTTGTGGGCAAATGCCACCCCCCCACATTCACGCACACACAAACACACACACATATCACCCCTTGCTTTTCTGAGCTGCAGGTTGTGTTTTTATTCTTCCAAGGGGTAGAGAATTGGGGCAGGCATAATTCTAAAAAAACAAAAAATACAAAAGAATCCTATCTGTACTGCTCATTTCCTGCCCTTTCCTATACTAGAATAGTCCAGATCCCAGATCTGCTGGTTTCAGGACTTTAGTTTGTTTTTCTGAGTGGTCCAGACTTTGTTGTGCCAGTGGGAAGTGCTTCTGTTTATCAGTGAGAGTGGTAAGCACTAGAGCAGCCTATCTGCTGCAAGAGGAGTGGTCTCCAGCTCTGAAATTTACCTTATTGGCTGTTTTGTGCTAATTCCTATCCCTTTCAAGTTTCTGAGTTAGAGGTGAAAACGTATTGGACCTGGTCATTACTAACATGGGTGACAGGTGTTCCACACCAAAGTTCAACCTGTCACTGGTTAGATCAGACCATAAACTAATCACTCTGGATGTCCACACCCCACCACCACCCCCAACTATGGAAACCACAGTAAAACAAATTTCTAAAGCAAACTTCACCTTACTTAAGACAGAGGTGGTAAGTTTCACAGTCCCCACGCTAAAGGATAATGCTGCCGAAGATGTAGAAACCTTTACAAATGCACTCTGTGAGCACCTACAAGGATTCATGGATCATAGAGTGCATGCATCCTTGTAGGTGCTCATAGAGTGCATTTGTAAAGGTTTCTACGAGCACCTAAAAGGATGCATGGATCATGCCATCCCTAGCAAAACCAAGACTCATTCCTCGAAGAGAAGGAAACCAGTTTGGTGGACCCCTGCCATCAATAGGCTATACAATAGAAGGAGGAAACTAGTTCAGAAAAAAAGCAAATCTCAAGAAGGAAAGACATCCCTGATCAGTCTCAGTAAGAAACTAAGGTCCTTCATGAAATCATACGAAGCTAACTTCGAAAAAAAAAATAGCCAAGGATTCAAAACATAAACACAAAGCCTTCTTTAGCTATGTTAAAAATCTAAGTGGCAACTCGCAGACATGCACTGAACTAGTGCAAAATAGCACAAAATATACTAAAGCTAATGATATTTCCAACATCTTGGCAGATAAATTCAGTGCAAACTTCACCCCCCTCTCACCTCCAAAAGGGCCCACAACAATACCGGAAAAGTGTAGTGCCCCATAAAACTCAGATGCACAGGTGAAAACAGTCCTTTCAAAAGCCAAAAACACAGAGTCAATGGGACCAGATGGTGTCCCAGGCTGCGTCTTGCACGAACTACAGAACGAACTAACCCGCCACCTAAACACACTGTTAAACCTCAGCTTCTCCACAGGCTATGTGCCCATAAAATGGCACACATCAATGGTTATTCCTCTCCCCAAAGGAAAGTAACTATCACCCCATAAGCCTGACTAGCCTGGTCTGCAAAGCTGTGGAGCGCATCATCATGGAACTCATTAACAAAGACATTGGGAACCTCCAAACACTTGAGCCGACCAAGTTCGGCTTTATTAAGGGCAGATCATGCCTTCTAAACCTGGATGACTTCTTTGAGACAGTCACCAAGGCCATAGACAAAGGAAAGGTGGTTCACACAGTCTACCTTGACCTCACCAAGGCTTTTGACATCATTCCTCACTCGGGTATTACAGAAAAACTCACCAGCCTGAACATAAACCCCTACATCATGAGATGGATTGCCAACTGGCTTACAGACAGAACTCACACAGAAAGAATAGGGGGCTCCAGGTCAGACTCTAAACCAGTCACAAGTGGTGTCCTGCAAGGCTCAGTCCTGGGACCCCTACTGTTTGGCATATACTTTTCAGAAGTTCAGACAAACACAGGAGGACTATGGCTAACCAAGTTCGCCGATGACTGCAAACTGGGAGCCATAATTGTTTCTCCGGCTGACACAGACATCCTCCAAAAGGGCCTTACTGAGATGGACACCTGGTGTCAAAGTCATGGCCTCAAGCTAAATGCCTAAAAATGCATAGTCATCCCATTTGGGAAAAACAAAACACCCACGAATTACCACATATGTGGCAGCCCCCTTAATACAGAAGAGGTAATAAGAGATCTGGGGACCCAGGTAGATAGTAATCTCTCCTTTGGCAATCATATTGACAAATTTGTTAGGAAATCCTTCTATGTGGCCCATCTAATTACTAAAGGGTTCTCATCTAGAAATAAAGAGGTTATAGCGCCCCTCTACTCGGCACTCATTAGACCCATCATAGAGGACAATGCCCCATTTGGAATGTACCTCACAAGCTGGAAAGACCACAAAAGTACCTCACCAAGAGGATTACTGGCCTCAAACATATGTCCTATGCAGCCCGACTGAAAAAACTCTGGCTGTACTCAGTGGCATATCGCTTACTCATAGGTGAACTCTGCCTGACCTTCAAAGCCATGTTCAACTCAGAATTGATGGACATGCCCCACCTAAAGAAATCCAAGTCACTGTGAGCCATGCGCTCTAGTGAGCTAAACCTCACCACAACAATAAATAGAAAATGCTGGAGGGATAGATTCCTGTCACAGAGACTCCCCATGCTTTGGAACAAAATTCCAAACTACATCAGGCAGAGCCCCTCACTAACACTCTTCAAGAGAAACCTTGACGAGTGGATGGGTAACAGAAAATACACCCCTAGGATCACTTCACTGGCTCTGCTTGACAGAGGATCAGTTAATTAATCAATGAGTGGATGGGTAACAGAAAATACACCCCTGGGATCACTTCATTGGCTCTGCTTGACAGAGGATCAGTTAATTAATCAATGGGATGGCAAAAGCCGATAGACTCTGGCTAGGCTTATAAATGCCCTCGGGCAGATAGCCTAGTACCTACCTATGAACTTATGAACCTAAGTACTTTTTTGGCTTTCTTTTAACTGTTTTAAGCTAATCACACTTTAAAAAGCTGTTTTTTTACTGTTGGTTGCTGTATTTCTGCTGAATTGTACTGCTAAGTCATTGTTACTGTGTGTGCACTTATTTTATCTGTTTAAGACTTAAAAATTTAACTGAATTTATAAATGTAGGTGTCACACTCAAGTACAACAGTCTTTTTTGTGCATTTATACTGTTTTAAGTGCTTTTTTCTGCTTAAATTAAAAAACAAACAAAAAAAAAAAAAACAATAAATACAAAAAATACTATCTGTACTGCTCATTTCCCACACTTTCCTATACTAAAATAATCCAGACCCCAGATATGCTGGTTTCAGGACTTTTAGTTTATGTTTCTGAGTGGTCCAGACCTTGTTGTGCCAGTGGGAGGTCTTTCTGCTTATCAGTGAGAATGGTACGCACTAGAGCAGCCTATCTGCCGCAAGAGGAGTGGTCTCCAGCTCTGAAATTTACCTTATTGGCCGTTTTGGGCTAATTCCTATCTCTTTCAAGTTTCTGAGTTAAAAACCCATGTTTGTGCGGGCTTGCGCTTCTTTTAGCTCGGTGGATCCTGTTTGGGTGTCCTGCAGACTACTACAGCACCAGAAATGAGAAGGAGAGACTTTTTGCTGTTCTAAGTACCTTTTTGGCTTTCTTTGAACTGTTTTAAGCTAATTGCACTTTAAAAAGCTGTTTTTTACTGTCATTTGCTATATTTCTGCTGAATTGTACTGCAAAGTCATTGTCACTGTGTGTGCACTTGTTTTACCTCTTTAAAACTTAAAATTAAACTGAATTTATAACCGTAGGCGTCACACTCAAGTGCAACAGCCTTTTCTGTGCATTTATACTGTTTTAAGTGCTTTATTTCTGCTTACATTAAAAAAGAAATATTATCTGTACTGCTTGTTTCCCACTCTTTCCTATACTAGACTAGTCCATATCTCAGATCTGCTGGTTTCAGGACTTTAGTTTGTGTTTCTGAGTGGTCCAGACCTTGTTGCGCCTGTGGTAGGTCTTTCTGCTTATCAGTGAGAGTGATAAGCACTAGATCAGCCTATCTGCCGCAAGAGAAGTGGTCACCAGCTCCAAAATTTACCTTATTGACTGTTTTGGGCTAATTCCTATCCCTTTCAAGTTTCTGAATTAAAAACCCATGTTTGTGCAGGTTTGCATATCGCATAGCGCTGCTTAGCTACGGTTAAACTATTCCTGGGGCTTCAAAGTCTGCTCTTCAGTTTTTCCCTTAGAACTAGCCAGTTTCTTATTTGTAGCACTTGAATCTGTTTTTTTTGTGCTCGGCACTGATTCAGAACAGCTGATAGCTCTAACTAACTCACAAATCTCTGAAGCACTAAATCCTTCTCATTACGTAGTGGCTAACAGTTCTGTTGTTACTTATCTTCCTCAAGCTACCTTGAGGAAACAAACCCGAGTACTTACTACCCTCACTGTCTAGTAAAAAAAGTGAATCCCTAGCATGTCCAAGGGACAGCTCCTGGTGTTCTCTCCTGTCTACCTGATGAATCTGGGCATCTTGGGGCAATGTAGCAATTGCCTCACATACACCGACAACCCTCTCCTCTTACCACCCAACACTACAACCTGTGAGAGATGCATTTATCTAGCCAAACTGGAGGCAAAGTTCTCTCACTCCACACCACACACACCTCATAGTCCCAGTACATCTACACCAAAAAGACCCACACATAGATACACAAAATCATTCTCAAAGGCTCTCAGTAAGAATCTATCCAAACAACAGAGTCCTCCAAAGCAGAAATGCAAGCAACCTCCAGCCGTCACCACAACCCAAAAGACACATAACACACAGTCTCAGTGTGCCACTCAACCACCGCCCATAAGACAAAACTAAGTACCTTATTCATTGGTCATAGGTGACTCTATAGTCAGGCACACTGATGTTCCACTCACCAGAATAGACAAGGAGAAGTTTACTGTTAGCTGCTTGTCAGGTGCCAGGATCCACCACATAACCCATGCACTCAGGTCACTCCACAACAAGTACAAATATTACTCAGCCATTGTCCATTTTGGTGTGAACAACCTGAGACATACCTCTCTGGATTACATGAAAAGAGACATAGAGGAGATATCTGATCTTGTAATCCAGGCAGGTATGACCCTAGCCCTGAGTGGCATCCTACCTTTGCCCAGAATTATATCGCAATACAAGGACAGAATGATTGACTTCAACAACTGGCTAAACTTCTGGTGTCATTCAAAGGGTATCCAGTATTTGTATGCCTGGGGCGACATGGTTGACAGGCCAAGATACTTTGCCAGAGATGGCCTGCACCTGTCACCCCTGGGATTCTAGATACTGGCTAAAGCTCTTGCCGCTCCTATAGTGCCTTTTTAGGCAAAGCTCAAAAAAACAAAATCACCACCATAACTGATACAGGCAAGAAAAAACTGAGGGCAATGCTACTCAATGCTAGAAGTCTAAACCTCAAAATGCACTCCCTCAAGGCACTCCTTAAAATGGAGAATATCGATATCTGTGCAGTGACTGAAACCTGGTTCAAGGATCCAGAGAGCACCCCTGCACTATCAGGATATAACTCATACCATACCTTTCGGCCATCAAACCAGGACCGGAACACCAAGGGCAGAGGTGTGCCCATATTCATTAAGGACAACCACACCTCCAAGCTAGTTGCTCAACATAATTCATCTGAAATTATCCAAGTGCAACTAACTCTGGGCAAAACTGCAATCCATATTGTAGCTTGCTTCAGATCCCCCACCATGTCCTAGGATTCCCACTCCTCCTTTCTTGATACAATAGAGAATATCAGGGTCCAACCTAACACCCTAATACTGGGAGATTTCAACTACCCCACCATTAACTGGGAAAACTACTCTTGTACAAAACTCCTTTCCCCAGTGCTTCCTAGAATTCATAAACTCCAATGCCATGGATCAACTTGTCCACACCCCTACCAGGGGCAATAATATCCTAGACCTAGTAATTACCAACATGAGTGACAGGTGCTCCACACCTCAAGTCAACTCCTCATTGGTCAGATCTGACCATAAACTAATCACCCTAGATATCCACATCCTGCCTCCACCACCCACCAAGGAAACCACAGTAAAAACGGATTACTTTTAAATGATCGAAGATGCATTCTTTCAAATGCATCTTGATCGGACTTGAAAGCACAAAAAGGCAAAATAGCGAAACAGCATATAAGCAAATTCTTTCCCTGGGAAAGAAATCGCTTGGCCTCTTCCATTACTTTGCCATTTTTGTGACTGTAATGCGATCTTGGAGTTGGTATTATTTAAGTAGGGGGGCATATGGAGGTGAACCCCCCACTTTATGTAATGTTTTACACTTTTTTTTTGTGGAACAGCGATTCGAGAATCCAAGCTTTTGCTTACATGGGTTCGATAAATCATTGTTCGCTTTTTTAAGCATGCGATGATTTAACATAGACCCTAAAAAAATACTCCAAAGCCAACTTTGTGCTTCTTAAGGCAGAAGTGACCAATTTCACAACACCAATGCAGACGGACAATACAGTTACCACTGCCAAAGCTTACACAAACACAGTCTATAACCACTTTCACGAGTGCATGGATTGTGCTATCCCTAATAGAACCAAGATGCAGTCTTCTAAAAAATGGAAACCAATCTGGTGATCCCCTGCTATTAACAAACTTTACAACAGAAGGAAGAAACTGTTACAAAAGAGAATGAAATCCCAAGAATGGAGGAGGTTTCTGGTCAGCCTCAGGAAGAAGCTGAGATCTCTCATAAAATCCTCCAAAGTGAACAATGAAAACAAGATTGCCACTGACTCTAAAGACAACCACAAAGCATTCTACAGCTAAGTCAAGAATTTCAATGGCAACACCCAGATCTGCTCTGAATTATAGCACAATGACACAAAATTCATGGAACCAACTGATATCGCCAACATCCTGGCTGATAGGTTCAGTGCCAACTTTATCCCCCCTCACCTCCTAAAGGTCCCATATCCATACCAGATGAATGCAGTGTCCCTGCAATCACAATTGAATAGGTGAAAACTGTGCTATCTAAAACCAAGAACATGGCATCTATGAGGCTGGACAATATCCCTGGATGCATTCTACATGAACTCTAGATTGAACTAGCCCCCCACCTAAGCATCATGTTCAATCATAGCCTCTTGACAGGCTTTGTACCCACTGAATGGCACATGGCAACAGTCATACTACTCCACAAAGGGCGAGCCACCACTGACCCCGGGAACTATCATCCTATTAGTCTGATGAGTCTGGCCTGCAAGGCCATGGAGCATATTATCATGGAACTCATAAACAAGGATATTGGTAACTTACAAACTCTGGAACCTACCCAGTTCAGATTTGTGAAGGGCAGATCATGTCTCCTGAACCTGATCGATGTCTTGGAAACAGTCACCAAAGCCGTGGACTAGGGTAAGGCAGTCCACACAGCCTATCTTGACCTTGCCAAGGCTTTCAACACCCTCCCCCATTCTGGTATCATAGACAAACTCACCAAGCTGGGTATAAATCCATACGTCACAAGATGGGTCACCAACTGGCTCACAGACAGAACCCATACTGTAAAATTTGTGGACTTCAAATCTGACTCCAAACCTGTAACAAGTGGAGTGCCACAAGGTTCAGTCTTGGGTCCCCTCCTGTTTGGGGTCTACTTCTCTGAAGTACAGACCAACACAGAGGGCCTCTGGCTGACAAAGTTTGCAGATGACTGCAAATTGGGTGCCATAGTCAAGTCCCCAAATGACGTGGACATCCTGAAAAAGGGCCTCACTGAGACTGATGCCTGCTGACAGAGCCATGGCCTCAAGCTCAACCCAAAAAAATGCATTGTCATCCCCTTTGGTAAAAACCCTGTACCCATGGACTACCACATAGGCGGCAGCCCACTTAACGCCAAAGGCATAGGTTCATAGGTTCATACTAGGCTATCTGCCCTAGGGCATTTATAAGCCTAGCCAGAGTGTGTTTGGCTTTCGCCACCCATTTTAAATTAATTTTGCTATGCCCTTTTTCGAGGTTAGTATACTGTGCCTCTGTCTAACAGTGACACAGAAGTGATACCCGGGGTAAACCTACGATCTCCCATCCACTCATCAAGATTCCTCTTGAAGAGAGTCAATGAGGGACTCTGCCTAACCTGGACTGGGATTTTATTCCAGAGTGAAGGGAGCCTCTGGGTTATGAATCTGTCCCTCCAGCATGTCCTATTTATTTCAGTGCTGAGGTTCAAGTCTCTCGAGTGCGTAGCTCGATGGGATTTGGATTTTCTGAGGTGCAGCATGTCCATTAATTTCAGGTTGGACATGACTTTAAACGTCAGGCACAGATCGCCTCTGAGCAGGCGGTATGCCACTGAGTAGAGCTGGAGTTTCTTTAACCGGGCAGCATAGGTTCATAGGTTGGTACTAGGCTATCAGCCCTAGGGCCTATACAAGCCTAGCCATAACAATTCCCTGGCTATTTCTTCCCACATTATTTACTTTCCTGGACCCCTGTCTAGCAGGGCGACTGACGTGAACCCTTGGGTGAATTTCCTTTCTCCCATCCAATCGTCAAGGTTCCTCTTGAAGAGGTCCAAAGAGGCACTCTGCTTGACATGTATGGGCAATCTATTCCAGAGTCTGGGGAGTCTATGGGTCAGGAACCCATCCTTCCAGCATGTTTTGTTTATTGTGATGACAAGGTTTAGATCCCTGGAGTGTGTAGCTCTGAGGCATGTCCAACAGCTCTGGGTTTGATATGGCCTTGTATGTTAAGCAGAGATCGCCTCTGAGTAGACGATATGCGACAGAGTATAGCTGGAGTTTTTTAAGGCGGTCAGCGTAGGGCATCTGCTTTAGGCCTGTGATTCTTTTAGTGAGGTATTTCTAAGGCCTTTCCAGTTGTTGCAGATGTCTTGAGAGGTACATACCAAATGGGGCGTTGTATTCTATAATGGGTCTAATGAGGGATGAGTACAGTGGGACAATGACCTCCTTTTTTCTGGATGAAAAGCCCTTCATGATGAGGTGTGTCACATAGAAGGATTTCCTGACTGTTGTGGTGATGTGGTTATCGAAGGTGAGACCACTGTCCACCTGTGTCCCTAAGTCTCTTATCACACTTTCTATGTTTAGTGTACTGCCACCTATATGGTAATTCATGGATACATGTTTTTTCCCAAAGGGGATAACAATACATTTCTTGGCATTGAGCTTGAGCCCATGGCTCTGGCACCAAGCATCTGTTTCTGTAAGGCCCTTTTGTAGAGTATCCACATCATTTGGGTATTCAATAATGGCTCCCAGTTTGCAGTCATCTGCAAACTTTGTTAGCCAGAGTCCCTTAGTGTTAACCGGTACTTCAGAGAAGTAGATGCCAAACAAGAGTGGCCCCAGGACTGAACCCTGAGGTACTCCACTTGTCACTTGTCTGGAGTTGGATTTGGAGTCGGCTACTTTTACAGTGTGGGTTCTATCAGTAAGCCATTTAGCAACCCATTGGGTGACATAGGGATTAATGCCCAACTTAGTAAGTTTATCTATGATTCCAGAGTGGGGGATGGTGTCAAAGGCCTTGGCAAGGTCTAGATAGGCTGTGTGGACCACCTTACCCTTGTCCATGGCTCTGGAGACTGATTCAAAGAAGTCAATAAGGTTCAGGAGACAAGATCGGCCCTTCACAAACCCAAACTGGGTGGGGTCCAGTGTTTGAAGGTTGCCAATGTCTTTGTTTATAAGTTCCCTGATAATACGCTCCATGGCCTTGCAGATAAGGCTTGTCAGACTGATGGGACGGTAGTTTCCGGGATCCAAGGTGGATCCCCCTTGTGGATTGGGATAACTGTAGCTCTGCGCCACTCAGTGGGCATGAAACCTGAGGTGAGGCTATGATTAAACATGACACTTAGGTGAGGTGCCAGTTCATATTGTAGTTCATATAGTACACAGCCCGGGATGTCATCTGGTCCCATGGATGCTGTATTCTTGGCTTTAGAGAGTGCGTTTTGTACCTGTGTGGCCATTATTACTGGAATTTGGCAATCTTCCGGTATTGAGATGGGCCATTTAGGGGTGAGAGGGGGGTGAAGTTGGCACTGAATCGATCTGTCAGGATATTGGCAATATCCTTCGGATCAGTATATTTAATGCCATTCTGTTTTAGCTCAGAGCAGATCTGAGCATTGCCATTTAGATTCTTGACATAATTATAGAATGCTTTGTGGTTGTCTTTGGAATCTTTGGCAATTTTATTTTCGTAACTAGCTTTGGAGGATTTTATGAGGCATCTCAGTTTCTTACTGAGGCTAGTAAGGGAGTTTTTTGCATCCTGGGATTTTCCTCTTTTCTGCAAAAGTTTCTTCCTTTTGTTGTAAAGTTTGTTTATGGCAGGGGACCACCAGATTGGCTTCCTTTTTTTGGATGAGAGCATTTTGGTTCTATTTGGGATGGCACGATTCATGCATGAGTAGATGTGCTCGTACAGTGCCTTACTGTAGGATTCAGCAGTTGAACTTTCAGTTCCTGTCTGCATGGGTGTCATGAAGTTTGTCACTTCTGACTTGAGTAGCATGAAGTTGGCTTTGGAGAAGTTTTTTATGGTGGTTTCTTTACTGGGGGGTGGGGATGGGATGTGGATGTTGAGGGTGATTAGCTTATGGTCAGACCTGACTAACGAGGGGGTGACCATAGGTATGGAGCATTGATTTCCCATGTTGGTAATGACCAGGTCTAGGATATTGGAGCCCCTGATGGGACTATGGATTAGTTGATCCAGGGCGTTGGAATTTATGAATTCCAAGAACCGTTGCGCAAAGGTGTTGGGACATGAGTAGTTTTCCCAGTTAATGGCAGGGTAGTCCAAATCACCCAGTATTAGGGTGTTTGGTTCTATCTTAATATTTTCCAGTATGTTTAGAAAGGTGTAGTGAGAATCTTGGGGTATGGTGGGGGATCTGTAGCAAGCCACAATTTGGATTGCAGTCTTACCTAGTGTTAGTTGCACTTGGAGAATTTCAGACACATTGTGTTGGCCAACTAGCCTGGTGGTGTGAATATCCTTGGTGAATATTGACACTCCTCCACCTTTAGTGTTTCGGTCCTGGTTTGGTGGCCGAAAAGTGTGGTAAAAGTTGTAGCCTGGTATTGCAGGGGTGCTCTCTGGAGCCTTGAACCAGGTCTCAGTTACTGCACAGATATCGATGTTCTCCATTTTTAGGAGTGCCTCGAGAGAGTGCATTTTGAGGTTTAGACTTCTAGCATTGAGTAGCATTACCTTCAGATTTTGCATGCTTGTACCTGTTACGGTGGTGGTTTTGTCCTTTGAAGTTTGCCTAGAAAAGGAACTATAGGGGTGGCAAGAGCCTTAGCCAGTAACATGAATCCCAGGGGCGACAGGTGCAGACCATCTCTGGCAAAGCATCGTGGTCTGTCAATCATGTCATCCCAGGCAGACAGATGCTGGATCCCCTTTGAATGACACCATAAGCTTAGCCAATTGTTGAAGTCAATCATTTTATCCTTATATTGTGGTATCATTCTGGGCGAAGGCAGGATGCTACTCAGGGCTAGAATCATACCTGCCTGGGCCACATGATCCGAGAGCTCTTCCATGTCTCTTTTCATGTAGTCCAGGGAGGTACGTCTCAAGTCATTCACTCCAACATGGACAATGACAGAGTCATATTTGTACTTGTTGTGGAATGACTTAAGTGCATGCGTTATGTTGCAGATCCTGGCACCCGACAGGCAGCTGACTGTAATTTTCTCCTTATTCAACCTGGTGAGAGGGACATCAGTGTGCCGGACTATAGAGTCACCTATGATTAAAGTGTTAGGTACATTGTCTTGCCTTAGGGGCTGTTGCTGGGTGGCACACTGGTGTTGTGAACTATGTGACACATTGGTTGTGATTGGTGTTTGTTTGCGTTTCAGCTTCAGAGGTCTTTGTTGCTTGGGCAGGTTACAGTTAAGGGCCTCTGCATATGTGGATTTAGTGTTGCTATATGTGGGTGTTGGTCGTGTGGGTTTAGAAGGGCTATGTGTTGCTTGAGGTGTAGTGTGGGTGTTAACCTTCTCCTCTTGACTGTTTAGCACAATCTTGGGTGGAGAGAGCTTTGCTTCCATTTTGGCTATGTAAGTGCATCTCTCACAGGTTGTAGTGTTGGGTGGTAGTAGGAGAGGGTTGTCTGTGTACATGAGGCAATTGCTGCATTGCCCCAGTATGCCCAGATTCACCAGGTGGACAGGAGAAATCACCGGAAGCTGACCCTTGGACATGCCTGGTTTGGGGTTTTTTTTTTTTTTTTCTTTGTAAAGTATAGGAGCTGTTTCCTTAGCAAGGTCCTTTGGAATTATAGGCTGTTTAGTGCCTACTATTAATTTCTCCTTGTTAACAAGGAGAGTTCAGTGTTTGTATGAGTTTAAGGCTTCCTAGTGCTTTCCAGCAGGTACTAGAGAAAGTGCTAGTCACAGGGATGCTTAAAGGTAAGATTGAAAAGAATGCACTCTGCAGTGTGCACTAGAGAAGTTAGATGTGAAAGTAGGTAACTTGAGTTTTACCTGTTTAAAAAGTTAAGGTTTAGTGGAGAGTTACTATTTTTAAAACAGCAAGATGGATTGAAAGGGGTGGTCACTTTTGTATTTTGGTACTATGACATACTGTAGGATGGCCAATAAATTTAAATAATTGAAGGGGTGGGATTTCAAAAATGATGATTTTGTGATTACTCACATAAGCCAGTGAAAGTAGAGAGAAATGAGATATATGGTCAGATTAACATAAGAGGCGGGCAACTAGACAGACAGTGGTATTTTGCCTGACTCAGAACAGAGAGAGCTGTGGTCTCTTTTGAAGTTTTAATATGCTGTTAAAACAGAATGCAAGCAAAACACAAGGTAAAGAAAACAAACTACAGTATTCAAAATATAGAAAGGCAATACAGTAATACAAAAATAAAAGCAAACTAACCTTTCTTTCACAGCAAAGTATAGCAAAGTCTGGATGAGCCTTTCTGGTAAAGCTCTGAAATGTTTTAGTTTACTCCTTAAATAGAAATTTTAGTTCCTAGCTCCACCCGCTCTGTTAACAAGTGATTAACCTTAAGTGACCTCTTCTGTCTTATGAATGAGTCCTTAATTAATCAGTTCTTATTTCTGCCTGACTCAGAACAGAGAGAGCTGTGGTCTCTTTTGAAGTTTTAATATGCTGTTAAAACAGAATGCAAGCAAAACACAAGGTAAAGAAAACAAACTACAGTATTCAAAATATAGAAAGGCAATACAGTAATACAAAAATAACAGCAAACTAACCTTTCCTTCACAGCAAAGTGTAGCAGAGTCTGGATGAGCCTTTCTGGTAAAGCTCTGAAATGTTTTAGTTTACTCCTTAAATAGAAATTTTAGTTCCTAGCTCCACCCCCTCTGTTAACAAGTGATTAACCTTAAGTGACCTCTTCTGTCTTATGAATGAGTCCTTAATTAATCAGTTCTTATTTCTGCCTGACTCAGAACAGAGAGAGCTGTGGTCTCTTTTGAAGTTTTAATATGCTGTTAAAACAGAATGCAAGCAAAACACAAGGTAAAGAAAACAAACTACAGTATTCAAAATATAGAAAGGCAATACAGTAATACAAAAAATAAAAGCAAACTTACCTTTCCTTCACAGCAAAGTGTAGCAGATTCTGGATGAGCCTTTCTGGTAAAGAGACCTTGGTACTCTAGTGGACAGTAACCTCTCCTTTGATAATCACATCACTACAGCAGTCAGGAAATCCTTCTACATAGCATACCTCATCATGAAAGGGTTCTCATCCAGGAAAAAAGAAGTCATTGTCCCCTTCTACTCGACTCTCATCAGACCCTTTATAGAGTACAACACCCCTTTTGAAATGTACCTTACAAGGCATCTGCAGCAGCTGGAAAAGCCACAAAAATACCTCACTAAAAGAATTATGGAACTCAAACAGTTACCCCACACTGACCGCCTCAAAAACCTCCGGCTTTACTCTGTAGCATATCATCTACTCCAAGGTGATCTCTGCCTAACATACAAAGCTATGTCATACCCTGAGCTGCTGGAAATGCTACACCTAAAGAAACCCCAATCCCTCAGAGCCACACGCTCTAGAGACCTAAACCTCATTACCACAATTAACAGAACATGTTGGAGGGATAGATTCCTGTCCCAGAGACTTCCCATACTCTGGAACAAGCTGCCTATTTATGTCAAGCAGAGTTCATCACTAGCACTCTTCAAGAAAAATCTCGATTAGTGGATGGGTAATAGGAAATTCACCCCAGGAATCACTTTGGTGGCCCTGCTAGGCAGGGGTGCAGGCAATTAGCATCCTTGAGTGGCAAAAGCCAGGGAACCTTGTTGGCTAGGCTTACATAGGCCCTAAGGCCAATAGCCTAGTACCTACCTATGAACCTATGAACCTATGGGTCATGGAGGATCTGGGGAGGCAATGTGAATTACCCATTTGTTGGGACAAACTAGTCAGCTTGGGCAGGTGGACACCAACCAGCAATTACTTGAAAATGCAGTTTTGGTTTTAAATGTAGTTTGCTGATGCTGTTGGATGCATTTTTGATAAACAATATAAGTTGATGGATTTATGTATTTGAATCTTTTAATAAATGATCACAATGGCTATCTTTGTATTTGTCTTTCTGGTGGGCTCAGGAGGTATTTAAAGATGACAATAGAGTGTTATTATTTCAATAGGAGAATATTAGTGAACTGGGTCATAAACAAGAATGTTTAATTTGGAGCAAAATACTGAAAATCAGTGAAACACTGATCTGTCATTGATGTTTGTAAACATACTCATAACAAGGCAGTTTTCATTTTGCTGATCTTATATATTTTCTATAGATAGCATTTGAAACAACTTCATGAATACAAGAGACGACACTTATCACAATGTTTATTTTGATATTATTAACACACAAAGACATTTTGTTTTCAATGTGAGAATGTGCCTTGTGCAATACTCAAGAGTTGTGCCATCATTTTGTCTTAAAGCAGTGTAACGAAGAGAATATTTAAAATTGTGTTTTTTGGGGGTGGATAATGGGATAGCAGGGCAAACCTGGTCTGATCCTGATTATTCCACTTGTGTTTGTTTTCACACATGCAAAAGTTCCACACAGATCGTTCAAAATTCATATTTAAAGTTTGAATATTAGCAGATATAATTAGCAGATTAGCAAGACTTTGCTCTCAGCCCTGAACCTTAGCTCTACTTTGTATTAATTTTAGATACTGTAAAATTATTATTCTTTAAATGTTTTATAATACTTTGGATGTTTTCTCCCCAAGCCCCCACTGAAAATTGGATCCTACCCAGTCAACCTTTTCCAGTAATCAAATTTCAATAAATACATACATAAATAAATAAATAAAATAAATACATAATAACAGTTGTGTTAATAGTGGTTGAGTATAGTTTGACATTCAAAATTGGAGAGCTCCAGGCCAATGTCTGCTTCTTGGCATTGGAAATCATTCTATTTCTTTATTTTATTTAACATTTGTTAGTCAGAAAAGTCCATCTGGGACAGAGCTCATTTTCATCAGAGGCCGAAGGAGAAATGTTCCATTTGCATGTATTTGGAATGTGGGAGGAAAACAGATCACCCAGAAGAAAAGCATGCAAACACAGGGAGGATATGCAGATTCTGCACAGAAGGCGCCTCATCCAAGAACTGAACCAGAGAACCTCTTGCTGTGAAGCAACAATGCTAACCACTGCACCCCTGTACATCTGGCACTGTTTTTACTACAACAGCAGAAATGACTTGCTGTCTTTATAACGTTTTTTCTTTTCTGTCCCATTGTATGAGCACTGCATTTGTATGGATAAGTAAGTGGAGTGTGGGGTACACAGGGAAGGTGTACTCCCTGAAAAGTTTTTTTTAACCCTGCTAATATTCAATCAGTTTTAACTTTATTTAGACATTACTCAGTTATTCACAATGGAGATATATATGTGCTGATTACTATCTAGTTAAAGAAATTGCTCACAGGCACACAATAAACAAATGGCCAATGTGGTGATCAGTCCCTGGACTATAACATCCATCCATCCATCTATACACAACCCCTTTTCCCACTTTTTTTTTTTTGCACATGTAGTCGGCGTGTCACTTCAACAGTGACATTCATCTAGACCCAAGATTCACACTAGGCTACAGCATGACACTCATAAAAAGTTCTCAGCCTTAATCTTGTACATTAAGTGCCAGACTTTGCTTTCAACCCTTACCCTTAGTTTTACTGAGTGACTTTTTAAAACTGCTAAGCTCCTGGTTGATATACTGCACATGAGACTGATTTTCACTTCCTCTATTTGCTAAGAACATCCACACATACCTAATAAATCACAGCATAGTCTCCAGTCGTTGATAAGCTGTGATCAGCTAATCACTGGAAAGTATATGTGTCATTTTTCATTCCAAATGCATGTTTGCAGACATTAGTTCTTAGTCTTCATGAAGATGTACTGTGATTCCTTTTCATGAATAAGTATGACCAGCAAAGCCTAAGAAGTTTTGAAACACTTTCATAAACCCAAGCTACAGTATCACCTGCAGCTTGTTCTTTATCATTTTCTTAATATTTTGAATCACCTGAGGAAACCTTCTTAGTTGGATTTTGTTTCATTTTGTTCATAGGTTCATAGGTTCATAGGTTCATAGGTTGGTACTAGGCTATCAGCCCTAGGGCCTATACAAGCCTAGCCATAACAATTCCCTGGCTATTTCTTCCCACATTATTTACTTTCCTGGACCCCTGTCTAGCAGGGTGACTGACGTGATCCCTGGGGTGAATTTCCTTTCTCCCATCCAATCGTCAAGGTTCTTCTTGAAGAGGTCCAAAGAGGCACTCTGCTTGACATGTATGGGCAATCTATTCCAGAGTCTGGGGAGTCTCTGGGTTAGGAACCTATCCCTCCAACATGTTTTGTTTATTGTGATGACAAGGTTTAGATCCCTGGAGCGTGTATCTCTGAGGGATTGGGATTTCTTTAAGTGTAGCATGTCCAACAGCTCTGGGTTTGACATGGCCTTGTATGTTAAGCAGAGATCGCCTCTGAGTAGACGATATGCGACAGAGTATAGCTGGAGTTTTTAAGGCGGTCAGCGTAGGGCATCTGCTTTAGGCCTGTGATTCTTTTAGTGAGGTATTTCTGAGGCCTTTCCAGTTGTTGCAGATGTCTTGAGAGGTACATACCAAATGGGGCGTTGTATTCTATAATGGGACTAATGAGGGATGAGTACAGTGGGACAATGACCTCCTTTTTTCTGGATGAAAAGCCCTTCGTGATGAGGTGTGCTACATAGAAGGATTTCCTGACTGTTGTGGCGATGTGGTTATCGAAGGTGAGACCACTGTCCACCTGTGTCCCTAAGTCTCTTATCACACTTTCTGTGTTTAGTGTACTGCCACCTATATGGTAATTCATGGATACATGTTTTTCCCAAAGGGGATAACAATACATTTCTTGGCATTGAGCTTGAGCCCATGGCTCTGGCACCAAGCATCTGTTTCTGTAAGGCCCTTTTGTAGAGTATCCACATCATTTGGGGATTCAATAATGGCTCCCAGTTTGCAGTCATCTGCAAACTTTGTTAGCCAGAGTCCCTTAGTGTTGACCTGTACTTCAGAGAAGTAGATGCCAAGCAAGAGCGGCCCCAGGACTGAACCCTGAGGTACTCCACTTGTCACTTGTCTGGAGCTGGATTTGGAGTCGGCTACTTTTACAGTGTGGGTTCTATCAGTAAGCCATTTAGCAACCCATTGGGTGACATAGGGATTTATGCCCAACATAGTAAGTTTATCTATGATTCCAGAGTGGGGGATGGTGTCAAAGGCCTTGGCAAGGTCTAGATAGGCTGTGTGGACCACCTTACCCTTGTCCATGGCTCTGGAGACTGATTCAAAGAAGTCAATCAGGTTCAGGAGACAAGATCGGCCCTTCACAAACCCAAACTGGGTGGGGTCCAGTGTTTGAAGGTTGCCAATGTCTTTGTTTATAAGTTCCATGATAATATGCTCCATGGCCTTGCAGATAAGGCTTGTCAGACTGATGGGATGGTAGTTTCCGGGATCCAAGGTGGATCCCCCCTTGTGGATTGGGATAACTGTAGCTCTGCGCCACTCAGTGGGCACGAAACCTGAGGTGAGGCAATGATTAAACATGACACTTAGGTGAGGTGCCAGTTCATATTGCAGTTCATGTAGTACACAACCAGGGATGTCATCTGGTCCCATGGATGCTGTATTCTTGGCTTTAGAGAGTGCGTTTTGTACCTGTGTGGTATTTGGCAATCTTCCGGTATTGAGATGGGCCATTTAGGGGGTGAGAGTGGGGTGAAGTCGGCACTGAATCGATCTGCCAGGATATTGGCAATATCCTTCGGATCAGTATATTTAATGCCATTCTGTTTTAGCTCAGAGCAGATCTGAGCATTGCCATTTAGATTCTTGACATAATTATAGAATGCTTTGTGGTTGTCTTTGGAATCTTTGGCAATTTTATTTTCGTAACTAGCTTTGGAGGATTTTATGAGGCATCTCAGTTTCTTACTGAGGCTAGTAAGGGAGTTTTTTGCATCCTGGGATTTTCCTCTTTTCTGCAAAAGTTTCTTCCTTTTGTTGTAAAGTTTGTTTATGGCAGGGGACCACCAGATTGGCTTCCTTTTTTTGGATGAGAGCATTTTGGTTCTATTTGGGATGGCACGATTCATGCATGAGTGGATGTGCTCATACAGTGCCATAGTGTAGGATTCAGCAGTTGAACTTTCAGTTCCCGTCTGCATGGGTGTCATGAAGTTTGTCACTTCTGACTTGAGTAGCATGAAGTTGGCTTTGGAGAAGTTTTTATGGTGGTTTCTTTACTGGGGGGTGGGGTGGGATGTGGATGTTGAGGGTGATTAGCTTATGGTCAGACCTGACTAACGAGGGGGTGACCATAGGTATGGAGCATTGATTTCCCATGTTGGTAATGACCAGGTCTAGGATATTGGAGCCCTGGTGGGACTATGGATTAGTTGATCCAGGGCGTTGGAATTTATGAATTCCAAGAACCGTTGCGCAAAGGTGTTGGGACATGAGTAGTTTTCCCAGTTAATGGCAGGGTAGTTAAAATCACCCAGTATTAGGGTGTTTGGTTCTATCTTAATATTTTCCAGTATGTTTAGAAAGGTGTAGTGAAAATCTTGGGGTATGGTGGGGCATCTGTAGCAAGCTACAATTTGGATTGCAGTCTTACCTAGTGTTAGTTGCACTTGGAGAATTTCAGACACATTGTGTTGGGCAACTAGCCTGGTGGTGTGAATATCCTTGGTGAATATTGACACTCCTCCACCTTTAGTGTTTCGGTCCTGGTTTGGTGGCGAAAAGTGTGGTAAGAGTTGTAGCCTGGTATTGCAGGGGTGCTCTCTGGAGCCTTGAACCAGGTCTCAGTTACTGCACAGATATCGATGTTCTCCATTTTTAGGAGTGCCTCGAGAGAGTGCATTTTGAGGTTTAGACTTCTAGCATTGAGTAGCATTACCTTCAGATTTTGCATGCTTGTACCTGTTATGGTGGTGGTTTTGTCCTTTGAAGTTTGCCTAAAAAAGGCACTATAGGGGTGGCAAGAGCCTTAGCCAGTAACCTGAATCCCAGGGGGACAGGTGCAGACCATCTCTGGCAAAGCATCGTGGTCTGTCAATCATGCCATCCCAGGCAGACAGATACTGGATCCCCTTTGAATGACACCATAAGCTTAGCCAATTGTTGAAGTCAATCATTTTATCCTTATATTGTGGTATCATTCTGGGCGAAGGCAGGATGCTACTCAGGGCTAGTGTCATACCTGCCTGGGCCACATGATCCGAGAGCTCTTCCATGTCTCTTTTCATGTAGTCCAGGGAGGTACGTCTCAAGTCATTCACTCCAACATGGACAATGACAGAGTCATATTTGTACTTGTTGTGGAGTGACTTGAGTGCATGCGTTATGTGGCGGATCCTGGCACCCGACAGGCAGCTGACTGTAATTTTCTCCTTATTCAACCTGGTGAGAGGGACATCAGTGTGCTGGACTATAGAGTCACCTATGACTAAAGTGTTAGGTACATTGTCTTGCCTTAGGGGCTGTTGCTGGGTGGCACACTGGTGTTGTGAACTATGTGACACATTGGTTGTGATTGGTGTTGGTTTGCGTTTCAGCTTCAGAGGTCTTTGTTGCTTGGGCAGGTTACAGTTAAGGGCCTCTGCATATGTGGATTTAGTGTTGCTATATGTGGGTGTTGGTGGTGCGGGTTTAGAAGGGCTATGTGTTGCTTGAGGTGTAGTGTGGGTGTTAACCTTCTCCTCTTGACTGTTTAGCAAAATCTTGGGTGGAGAGAGCTTTGCTTCCATTTTGGCTATGTAAGTGCATCTCTCACAGGTTGTAGTGTTGGGTGGTAGGAGGAGAGGGTTGTCTGTGTACATGAGGCAATTGCTGCATTGCCCCAGTATGCCCAGATTCACCAGGTGGACAGGAGAAATCACCGGAAGCTGACCCTTGGACATGCCTGGTTTGGGGCTTTTTTTTTTTCTTTGTAAAGTATAGGAGCTGTTTCCTTAGCAAGGTACTTTGCAATTATAGGCTGTTTAGTGCCTACTATTAATTTCTCCTTGTTAACAAGGAGAGTTCAGTGTTTGTATGAGTTTAAGGCTTCCTAGTGCTTTCCAGCAGGTATTAGAGAAAGTGCTAGTCACAGGGATGCTTAAAGGTAAGATTGAAAAGAATGCACTCTGCAGTGTGCACTAGAGAAGTTAGATGTGAAAGTAGGTAACTTGAGTTTTACCTGTTTAAAAAGTTAAGGTTTAGTGGAGAGTTACTATTTTTAAAACAGCAAGATGGACTGAAAGGGGTGGTCACTTTTGTATTTTGGTACTATGAAATACTGTAGGATGGCCAATAAATTTAAATAATTGAAGGGGTGGGATTTCAAAAGTGATGATTTTGTGATTACTCACATAAGCCAGTGAAAGTGGAGAGAAATGAGATATATGGTCAGATTAACATAAGAGGCGGGCAACTAGAAAGACAGTGGTATTTTACAAGACAACTTAAATGGGTGGTAGGGCGGGAAAAAAAAAATTTCTGCCTGACTCAGAACAGAGAGAGCTGTGGTCTCTTTTGAAGTTTTAATATGCTGTAAAACAGAATGCAAGCAAAACACAAGGTAAAGAAAACAAACTACAGTATTCAAAATATAGATGTGATGTTTGCCCAGTTGCATACACATTGCTATGCCTGTGAATACTTTTTCAGTTTCCACTAGGAAGTCGTGAATGTCATGCTCCCATTCAGTATGTAACTTCCCTGAAGGTATTATATTGTGTCTCTGAGGGACATGCTGGCACATGCTGATCATTACCGCATTTCTGCCATCAATGGCCTTAATTATGTTCACATGGTATGACTTGTGTTCATACCTCTTAGAAGACAGCTGTCTCAAATTCTTAGCATCATTTATTGTTTGATAATAAAAGTGAAGGTGAAAATGGCCCTTTTCACATAGCGTGTGCCTTAATCTGTCAAGTAGAAATGAGCATCTTCACCCCTTTTCTGACTTTATACTTTTCAGCCTTTATCCTTTTGTCATGTGATGACCCACCACTGGACCAGTAATCAAGGAGCCTCAATCCTCAACACTGGCACCAGTGGGGGACATACACTTGGAGGATAACAGGTACACATACAGTATTTCCAGATGCAGCTCTCTGCATCAAGTGCAATTTCCCTTAAGAGCACACAGAGACCACAGTCAGTCCAGGGCTGATTTCTCCCTCTTTCTCTACATTCCCAATATGATTCCGTATTGGCACAGCTATAGAGTTGAGATCTCAGCTGAGTGGCCAAGCCAAAATCCCCAGCACCCTCTCTGTCCAACCAGTGCTTCATGTCCCTGCCCAAGGATCTGACACACACACACACACACACACACACACACACACACACACACACACACACACACACACACACACACACACACACACACCTGGGAAAGGCTGGCCCAAGTTTACTAACTATGCCCATTTTGCCCACACTATAAGGTTATCGCTGCCACCAGCCAACTCTTTATCAGTTACTTTAAGGCCCTTAACAAAGGGTGTCCAATACTACTGTATAATATTAATACTAATAAAGATAGTAGTTTGACCAAGAGCAAGGCTATTAGGAGAGACCCACACAGTGTCTCCAAATAAATATGCAAGTACTCTCAAAACTTAAATATCTCCAGACAGATCAGCCACAATAAAAGGTTTAAATATATTTAATAATAAAAAATAAAAGAACAAGAAAATACTCAGTATGTAAGCAACATCAGAGTTCAGAATCACATTAAATATTTAAAATAACATTGCAGGACAGTCTGAAATGAATAAAGAAAAATATCTAAACTAAGCTTTCCTAAATTCCTGACTATATCTAAGAGAATTTTACTATTCACTAGCAACTTACTTCATCAGAGCAAGGCAGATGTGGGGTGAATGGATCTTCTTTAGCTCTTGTCAGGTCCAAGACATAATACAGAATGTACTGTCACTCTCAGGGAGTTCTCAAATTAATATTGCAAACATTATTGCTGGGATAGCTTGCAAAATGACATCATTTCTTGTCATCTGACTCTATCCCAGGTGAAATCCCCACTGCTGGAAACTGTATTTGCCGTAGTGTCCGTAGATCCAACATGCCCTCTGTACTCTCAAAGTGCCATCCTGCACTTTTTAAGTGCTTTCAGTGTCTGCGGACACTGAAAGCAACTAATAAAAGTAAAACAGTGCCCTTGGGCAGACTGTCAAGGCTGCACCAACAGGCTGGTGAGTACAGATCTATCTTGCAGTATATAGTGCAATAAATAGGGAGTACAATGTTTAATGTCAGTAGGTATAGTGTGTTCTGTGTCTACTGAATAAATAAAGTTTATCAGACTAATATTGATCTACAGGATATGCAGTAATAAACCACTGTGTCATGTTACTGAAATAAAAATTTATACCACAAACTGTTGCGTTTCCTCTGATATGGTGTAGAAATAGAATGTGTACAGGTTCTTCACAGCAGATATAGCTTTGACAGCATGCATTAACTGAGGTTTTTCTGAGAACCATCTGTTATGCAAAACTGTAGATTGTGGAGCTGTAAAACAAGATATAAATAAAATATGAAATATGTTATGCACTAAGATCTGAACCCTGAATAGTAGTGTGTAATGTACTATAGTGTGTCCCCTGCAGCATTGCCTTGTGTTAACCTTTGCTTTCCGGATTGTATTATTTCAAATAATTAATGCACAGTACACTATCTCAGGATTACAAGGTCAGACTGTCTAACCAACAGAGTATTAGGCAGAAATTAGTCAAACAAGAGACAGCAGTTCCCCAGTAGCTCAGCATGATGAGAAATAGCTTTGGTGTTCATTTTTGCACACCCAGACGCGGTTCAAATCCAGGGAGTGGTACTGAGATGTGTGCATATATACACTCATGAAATCATGAATATTTGTAGAAACTATCAGGTAGCGTTAACAGATATTTTCTCCACAGGTCTTACAGTAAAGAAATGTTTGTAGTAGCTGTATGAAGGGTATACTAATACACCATGTACAACTGTTCCACTGTCCAACCCCATGCCTGCAAATGACAGCAGGATCGGTACATACAGCATGCACTCTTCCTTATACATGTCTCTCAAGTATCACGCTGTCATGGCTAGTGGTCACTGCTGCCAATAACCTTGAACACAGATAGGAATCCAGCTGAAGTATGCCAGTAGTACACTCACACAACATCAGTGCAGGGTACCCCTTCTTTGTCATATATGTAACCCTGACATGTACGAGTCCCCTCTAGTCATTTACCCAGAGTTGTCACAGTTTGCCCCATACCATTCCAGGTTGCCAGTTTAACAGGTATGTATGTGCTACAGAAGCTATGGGCCATAGGTAGATGTAAAGTGAGGGCAGACCTGTAAAGTACTGAGCAGTACTGTTGTGAAAAATAGAAGTCTATACAGTTGTTAATGGACTTTTTTCTTTCCTCCCACCCCTTATCTGCATCAATAATTATTATTCATATACCACAGGTATGTTGTTCTCAAAACCTATTGTTGGGACATGTGTTATATTATTGTTCATATATTTAATCGGTTGCATATTAACATACCTTGTTGTTGGTGGCATGTTGCCATCAATGTAACTGGTATGCTGTTACAGTGCTTACTGTTGTTCCATTTATGCATGTGTTCTGTTTGCTATACAACTGTTTCAAATCTATTATTTTGGGTTAATTGGAACATCCATGCATGCAGTTATAACTAATTTTGAAATGTTTTGTTCATGACTAACCAATATATTTTGGAAAACCTCAACACCATAGCATGTTCGGGAAGGAAGATCCCAGTGGATCTACCTGTCCCACCTCATCTGGCCATGGCACCAGGCCCCAGCATGTCTGTAACCCAACCCAAAACATCCTCCTCTGCTGGTCCTGCACCACCTTCAGGTGGAACACCCTCAGGGGATGGGCCCATCCTCACCCTGGGAGGTGCAGAGAGGAGCTCGTCACCCGCAACATGTTCTGGATCTGGTGCGCAGTGCCATTTGCTCAGAGTTGGATGGATGGCTGAGCCAGATCAAGGGCCACCTAGCGCACCTAGAGGGCAGCCTGCCCCTGCTGTCCAGCTCCCAGCACAGTCACCTTTGGGGACATGAAGGTGCAGTGGTGACTGCCCAAGAGTGGGAATCTCAGTCCCACTGTATCCTTTTGGGAGCTCATGGGGTTCTGATTCTCAACCACCCACCCCATCCAAGGTGTTTTCCCCCCTCATGTGTCATATACTACCCCTGTCTGCTGTCTTGTGTGTCTTGTCTATTTGCAAATGCAACCTATCCTACCCATCCTACCTCCCCAAATATATGCACAGCCCTTCCCCAACATCCTACTCTCACCTTAAAAAAAGAGAGGGGGCGTCTGTCCCGCAAAAATAAATCATTGCCCCATACATAGCTCTACATTTCACCCCATGTACAGTGATATAAATCAATCTACACTCAAATTACTCTACAAATGTATGTTGCCAACACCCCTCCCTGTGGGGTGTGAGGCTGAAAATTTCAAATTTTCCACATCATTCACAGCTGTTGCTGTAGAAGAAATGTAGAGCTATGGTTCTTTCCTACACTCATCCTGCACATCCCTAGGTGCTTTTCCTAATGTTTTACCCCCTGCTTGCCCCCATTTCACCACTTTCCTATCACCCTTTTTTATTTTCTTTTTTTGAAATTAGGGTGGGTTTAAGTGGGAATAAGCGCCACTAAGAGAAGCTAAGGGGACTTAAGCATCTCTTAACATCACTCAGCTTCACACAAAACTGAGCAAACTCATTTACAACTACTTAATAGTGCTTTAATCACTCTGTCTTTTTTTTTTTTTTTTTTTTTTTTTTTTGATGATTTATCATTTATTCCTGCTGGATAGCACCATGTTCTTAGGCCTTTAGGTACAATTCGATTTCCAATACAGTCTTTTAGGTAGAAATTCTCTACCTGTAATTTTTTTAACTTAAAAAGGTTTTGTCAAGATCATTCAATTTATTTTTAACATTGCTAGCATTGTTCACTTCAATGTCCTGTGCCTCAGTATTGCTAACTTCCCCCACAAGCCAGTCTTTCAATACTGGGGATATCCAAAACACACCACTATTACTGGCAACATGAGCCGAAAATTAACATTAGAATAAGCATTTCCAACTGCCCCAACATTATGCAATGAATTACATTGCTGGGAAGCAGAATTAGGATTAAAATCAGTACCTGTTGGTTGAACCTGCTGAATAACTGCAGGTAACTGTTGTACTGTTCCAATACACCTCTGTTTAGGCCACACACTCTGTCTTAATCAGCCCTTGTGCTGCCCAGAAACAAAATGATTAGCCCTACCAAATCTTAAAACCAGGACCCTGTGCATTACAATCACAGCAACGTTACACAACCCCATCTGAGCTGTGGGAATTTGTAATGCTTTTACAAACATATCATGCGTTACAGTCAGTGGGAAAAGACACATCCCTGGAAAGTCACAAACCCAGGACCTTGTGCACTCCAGTCACAGCAACTACCACTACTCTACATAAGCTGTGAGTAGTAGTAATGCTTCAGTAAATATTTCATGCAGTAAGAAGCTGAGATCCCTCATAAAATCCTCCAAAGCTAGTAAAAAAACAAAATCATCACTGATTCAAAAGACAACCACAAAGCATTCTATAGCTATGTCAAGAATCTCAATCGCAACACTCAGATCTGCTCTGAGTTACAGCACAATGCCACTAAATATACAATACTAACTGATATTGCCAACATCCTGGCAGATAAATACAGTGCTAACTTTACCCCACTCTCATCCCCTAATGTAATCATGGCTGCACAGCTAAACAACACACTCTCCAAAGCCAAGAACACAGCATCCGTGAGATCTGACAGCATCCCAGGCTGTGTTTTACATGAACTACAGAATGAACTGGCACCCAACCTAAGTACCATGTTCAATCATAGCCTCAGCTCAGGCTTTGCACCCATTGAATGGCACACAGCAATGGTTATCCCACTCCACAAAGGGGGAGCCACCACAGACCCCGAGAAATACCGCCCCATTAGCCTGACGAGCCTGGTCGGCAAAGCTATGGAGCATTTCATCATGGAACTTATAAACAATGACAGTGTTAATCTCCAAACTCTGGGCCCTACCCTTTTCAGGTTTGTAAAAGGAAGATCATGTCTCCTAAACCTGATAGACTCCTTTGAAGTGGTCGCCAAAGCCATTGATGAGGGTAAGGTGGTTCACACAGCCTATCTAAATCTCGCCAAGGCATTCAACACCATCTCCCACTCTGGAATTATAGATAAACTCACTAAACTAGGTATAAATCCCTATATCACAAGATGGGTTGCCAAATGGCTCACTGACAGAACCCACTTTGTGAAAGTAGCAGACTCCAAATCTAACTTCAGACCAGTGACAAGTGGAATACCACAGGGTTCAGTCCTGGGTCCTCTCCTGTTTGGTATCTACTTCTCTGAAGTACAGGCTAACACAGAATGCCTTTGGCTAATGAAATGTGCAGATGACTACAAACTAGGAGCCATAATCAAAACTCCTAACGATGTGGACATCCTACAAAAGGGCCTCACTGAGACAGATGCCTGGTGTCAAAGCCATGGCCTCAAGCTCAATTCCAAAAAGTGCATTGTCATCCCTTTTGGTAAAAACTCCATACCCATGAACTACCACATAGGTGGTAGTTTACTTAAAACCGAAAGTGTGATAAGAGACCTTGGGACACAGGTGGACAGTAGTCTCTCTTTTGATAATCACATTGCCACAGTAGTCAGGAAATCCTTCTATGTGGCACACATCACAAAAGGTTTCTCATCCAGGAAAAAAGAGGTCATTGTTCCCCTCTACTCATCACTCATTAGACCCATTATAGAGGATAACGCCCCATTTTGGTATGTACCTCACAAGACATCTACAACAACTGGAAAGGCTGCAGAAATATCTCACAAAGAGGATTACCAGTCTCAAACAGATGCCCTATGCAGACCGCCTCAAAAAACTTAAGCTTTACTCTGACGTATATTGCCTGCTCAGAGACAATTTCTGCCTAACATACAAAGCTATGTCAAACCCAGCACTGTTGAACATGCTCCGCTTAAAGAAATCCCAATCCCTCTGAGCTACATGCTCTAGAGACCTAAACCTTGTCACCACAATAAACAGAACATGCTGGAGGGATAGATTCCTGTCCCAGAGACATCCCATACTTTGGAACAAACTACCTATGTATATCAAATCAAGTTCCTCATTAGCACTCATCAAGAAAAATCTTGATGATTGGATGGGAGATAGGAAATTCACCCCGGGGATCACTTCTGTGGCTCTGCTCGACAGAGGCACAGGAAAATAATTTTCTTGGGTGGCAAAAGCCAGGGTACCGTTTGGCTAGGCTTATATAGGCCCCTAGGGCCAATAGCCTATTACCTTCCTATGAACCTATGAACCTATGATGGTCATCCAACATTAGGGGAAAACCTGTGGAATTAGTAATGTTTTATATATATATATATATATATATATATATATATATATATATATATATATATATATATATGTATATATACTCAATCTCTTAGTGCAAGACATCTGTGCAAAGCCTGACAAAGTGGGGGGACAAAGACCAGAAAATAGGGACATCTTTTAAATATGGATTTCATAAGCTTAGAAAGTTGCCAGAGTTTCACGGTTTGTTTTAACATATATTTTCTGATAGATTTCAGGTCTGAAACACAAATGATTGTCATTATTTAATGACTTCACTGCTCACATCATCCCATTTATTTGTCAGAAATGCACAACAGTTATGGGGAACAGACCAAAAATATGAGCCACACATCTGGACAGTCTTTGAAAATCTGGACAGTGGAAAGGTATGAGTGCAGTCATGTAACAGAAGGGAAAAACACTGACAGCTGCTAGCCATTTCACCCAGCACCTTCTGAACTACAGTCAGACCAACACAACACTACACCAAATCATCTCTGGGGAATTATTCATGCATTTGCAAATATATCATGCACTATGGGGCTGTAACTGTAGGGAAAACAGACATCAGTGAGAAATTGTCTACCCACAACCATTTGCACCAGAGTGACAGCAACATACCAGTAAGCCAACTGACCTCTAGACTATAACAACTGTTTGAACAAACATATCCTGATTGCCAGTCACACACTACTCCTACATATACTGCCCCAAGTCACAGTGTACTTGGAATCCTGAGGTGTTATGGGACATCGCAGTCTGTCCCTACAAACATATACAGCTGAAAGACCACCAGCAACTGTAGCAGCATGCACAGTCAAATAGAAAAGGATCTTTGACACTCACATCTGCTCATCTCCCTACTCAGCACAACAAACATTTACACACTACACCGCTACACTATCTTGACAGTCTGTTAATAGTGGCCAGACATACCTAACTCTCAACTGTACAGATTTCCACAGAATGTCCAGGGTGTGGGACCATATTTATGGATACTACCTCATAATATTTCTGGGATTCTGCTAAATCACTGAGATGATATCAGGAGTGAAGTCACTAAATAATTATATACCATACCTCTTAACCTCTTAGTGCAAGACATCTGGACAAAGCCTGACATACTTGTTGGACAGAGGGCCAAAAATAGGGACATATCTTAAATAATGGTGTTATAACCTGAAAAGGTTGCTGGTGTTACAGGGTTTGTTGTAACATAATATTTTATGAAGGATATGAAGTCTGAAACACAAATGGATGTCATCATTTAGTGATTTCAATCCTCAGATTATCCTACTGATTTGCCAAAAACAAAAATTATCTGAGGAATAGACCAAACATAAGAGGCAAACCTCTGGACATTCCGCCGAAATCTGTACAGTTGACAGGTATATCATATACATATCACTGTCAGACTTCAAATCATGCAGAAAATGCATGTCTAGACAAACCCTGTTAATCTTGCAATTTCCTAACTGTATAACACCAATACTTACAATCTGTCCCTAATTCTGGAACTTGCTCCCCCATTTTGTTGGGCTTTCTCTACATTTCTTGTTCTAAGAGGTATTTTCACCTACTCTCTGTGATGCTGTAGCTCCCACACCTCCATAATGTTCTCCTCATAGACAAAGAAAGGGGGCAAGGCCCACATGAAATACTTAATTATACCAGTGTGTTGCCATGCCATTGGCTAATGGAAAGACAACACAGCTGTTCTGGATGCAAATAGCAACTGGGAGACACCAACTGTGCACAGGCAATCACCTGCTCATGAGTATTACCTACAAAAGGCAAGCTGCTGCCTATCCAAAACAGGTCTGAACCTTTCTACGTAAAGACAGACTGTGACTACAGAGCCTACACATCTGCATTACTGTGAGAAAACTCTGCACCACTATAACAGGTATGTCAAACAATTAAGCATGTAATGGAATGCAGACAGGAGGATGCAAGAATGGGAAATAGGAAGTTAAACAATAGGTCTCAACAAGACTTGCTGGACTGACATGTTGCTGTCCAGCACCTATGGCCATTCCTGCTAGCTCTGTCTGCGGTGACACAGATCACAGCTCTGGCCCCTGAGTCACCCCAGCAAAGCTCAGCTCACATATGACTACTACTGGAGTGTCTGTTGTACAATACTGACTGTGACACTGCCAGGCCAGCTACCTGGGATGTTGTAAATATTCATATGTCACTTGTGAATGCTACTATGATACATATGCTTGTTTTACACATGTAAGAGACCTAAATAGGCTATGTGCATAGTAAACAACTGGTGCAGAAATGTGTGTTGAGCTGTATGTTATATACTGAGCTTGTACCTTTCAACAGTCCAGAGTTTTGTAGACTGGTCACATGTTTGCCTCGTATTTGTAGTTATTTTCTCATAAAGTTGTGTTTTGTATGGCAAATCAGTAAAGACTGAAGTCATAACATAATAGGATGCATTTGAACGTCAGATGTCATATCTTTCAGAGTATTTCTGTGAATGCAAAACCTACTTTGCTATCAACTGAGTGTTACAGCAATATTTATAAAGTGTCACTATTTGTGGGCCTTTGCCCCCCATTTATGTGTGCCTTTGTCTAGATGTCTTGTTCTAACAAGTTGAGAGGTTGACTGAGCTGCAAGAGTGGAAACACAGTGTGCCATTCTGACAAAAAACAGAAATGTATATTAAGTATTACCTGTGCACATGTATGTAGTAATAGTAGTAGCTGGAAGCTCCAAACATACAGACATCAGTTGCAAAACATCAGATAAATATGCTGTACTTGTTTTACAAATGTGTACTCTTAGTTTCAGTGCATCAAACAGACATAAGTGTCTACAGCTGCAGGTTGTTGTATTGCCTTGAAACAGAAATAATTAGTAGTTTGATGATAATTACAGGTTGAAATTGGAAAAATATTTAACTGTGCCATGACTTTGTGCCCAAGCATACACCAAACATCTATATGAGCACCTACATAGCTGCATGGACTCAGCAATACCTGACTGGACAAAAAGATCTCCCCCAAGGTAGAGTAAACCTCTGTGGTGGATAGCAGCAATACACAAACCCCATAATAGGTGGAAATACTGGCTGTACAGGGCCAAGAAGGAGCAGGTGCCAAACTGGAAGCAATCTCACCTTTGTCTGAACAAGCAAATAAGGTCATAGGTGAATTACTGTAAGGCTAACTTTGAGTGCAAATTGGACACACCCACCAAGGCCAATCGCAAGGCCTTCTTCACATATGTCTGCAATCACAGAGGCAACACCAAAATCTGCTCTGTACTGATGGTCAATAACACCACATACACATACGCCATAGATATAGCCAACCTACTGCAGACAGATTAAATGAAAACCTCACCCCCACATCCTCCCATCAGTAAAGGAGGACATGCACAGCATCTGTCCCCCTTTCCTCATCATCAGGGAGCAGGTCCGTAATGCCCTCCCAAGAGATAAAAACTGAAGTCCCCATGGGACCTGATAACATCCCTGGCTGGATCCTACATGAACTCAGGCATGAGCTCTCTGCTCCATTACACACTATAGCCAACCAAAGCCTGAGCACCAGTGTTATCCCATTTGCATGGAGGACAGCCACTTTCACCCCTCTACACAAAGTTGGAGCATCCACTGACCCAGCCAGTCATATGCACATCAGCCTAAATGGCCTGATATGCAAGATCATGGAAGGCATTATCAAGAACCTTATAAACAGGGACATTGGCAACTTCAGAATGCTTGAGCCAACACAATTTGGTATTGTCAAAGGGAGATGAGGCCTGTTAAACCTGGTTGACTGCTTTGAAGCAGTCAACAAACACATATATGAGGGGAAGACAGTGCACACTGCCAACCATCACCTACCCAAAGTCTCTGACAATAATGCTCAGTTGGCCATAATACATAAACCTACACAGCTAGGAATCAACCTGAATGTTACCAGATAGATAGCTAACTGTCTCAATGATAGTACACACTCAAAGTAGTGGAAGCCACCCCTAGTGGTAGACCCTTAAAGAACAGTGTACCCCAAAGATCTGTCTGGAGGCCTCTACTGTTTGGGATATACTGTTCTGAGATGCAAGACAAAACCAGTGGTCTGTGGCTGACCAGGTTTACGGATGACTACAAGCTGGTCACTGTCTTACATGCCCCTAGTGATGTGAGCATCCTTCAATTGGCTCTTACCCAAATTAATGACTGGTGCCAGAAGCATTGTCTCAAGCTGAATGCCAGGGAATGCATCATTATCTGTTGTGGTAGATGTCATCCACACTAGTTATGACAGTAATAACAATGTACTGAGCATGCAATCAGGCATGAGCTGACTTGTGCAACAAGGTTGATAGCAACCTGATAGTTTCCCACCACATTGGCAACATTGTACGGAAGGCTGTCTACATGCCCCACTTCACAAATAAGGGTATGTCATCCAGGAACCAAGAGCCATAGCATCCTTGTACTCCTTCCATATCAGATCCATTACTGAGTACAATGCCTCATTTGTCATGTACCTTGCCAAATACATGCAGTAGTTGCAGAGACCACAGACGTTCCTGACCAGGAAAATCCAGATCTGCAACACCTATCCTATACAGAAAGGCTGAAAGTCCTGTTGCTTTACTCAGTGTCATACAGACTGATCATAGATGATGTGTGTCTGGCTAACAAGACCATTCCCAAACCAGCCTTGATGGAGTTTATGCATATCTGTAAGACAAACCCCACTCATGCAACCCCCACACAAGACCCTCATCTGGTCTGTGACATGAATAGTATTCATTGGTGGGATAGGTTTGTGTCTCAAACAATACACTGTCTGTAAAATACAGTCCTTCTGCATGTCTAGCAGAGTACCTCTTTAGCCTTCTTCAAGAAGAAGCTGGACAACTGCATGGGAAACACAAAAGACACCCCTGGGATCCCACCTGTGACCAAGCTGGACAGGGGAAACAGGTGCTGACTTTGAAGGGACATGGGCAAATATCTGGGCTAGGCTTATGAGGGACATCTGAGCCAATATCCTAGGATCATCCTATGAACCCTTGCACCTAGTACTTTACACATTTCCTGTATGTATTGCAGACTGTCCCACAATGTTGTCATATGCGAGTCCCCATGAGTCTGAACTGTGAAGTTACTGTACTGAGCATTGTCTTGTTCCTTTATTAGTTATTGTCACATATCGTTACACTTTGTCATTGTGTCTGGTCTGTATAGCACTAAGTCAGCTCTTAGAGTACTTGCATATGCACATGGTGACACTGTATAACTCACTCCAGTAGCCTTGGTCTTGGTTACACTTACCATTTTGCTCATAGGCTCATCACACAGTAGGATTTCTCACCCTTTGTTGAAGGCCTTACAGTAGCTGTTACAGAGATGGATAGTGGCAGTCAGAACTAACCTTAAAGTCTGGGCTAAAGGGTCCATACGTAGCAAAGTTGTTCCAGACATTAACAAGACAGAGTGTGTGTGTGTGTGTGTGTGTGTGTGTGTGTGTGTGTGTGTGTGTGTGTGTGTGTGTGTGTGTGTGTGTGTGTGTGTGTGTGTGTGTGTGTGTGTGTGTGTGTGTGTGTGTGTGTGTGTGTGTGTGTGTGTGTGTGTGTGTGATTCAAAATGCAAATAGGAAAGTGTGTGTCAGCTACTTGGCCAAGGACCCGAAGTACTGGTTGGACAGAAAGGGTGACCGATGTTTTAGATTGATCGCTCTGCTGAGATGTTAACCTCATATGTGTGCCAGTGTGGAGTATTATTGGGGTTGTGGAGAGAGAGGGAGAAATGATCCGCACACTGTGTGACCTCTGTGTGCTCTGAAGAGTAATTGTACTTTCATGGGTGTGTACTTATCATCCTTCCATTGTGTACATCCCTCACTGGTGGTAAAGGTGAGTATTTAGGCTCCATGATGGTTGGGCCAGTGCAGGGGTGATTCACTGACAGTACATACTGGTGGATACAGATGGCACTTCACATCATGTACCATCATTGAGCCCCCTTCAGTCTGACAATGTCAAACAGGGTAATTTCACAGAATGTCCAGGACTCCTTGACCATTCCTGACATACTCTGCCTAGGTGAGTGTGTACTCCACACTTGTATCTGATTGCCTCACACCTATGGTTGGCATACCTGGTGACCCCTGCAGCAGGATAGCAAATTATAGGTAGTAGTAGTGTGTGGATGCTGACACTGGGTCAGCAGAAGTACATACATACTGAGCATACAATGTAAGGGAATGGATATGGTACAGGATACCCATGTAGCATCACTGTGCCCCAGGAGTCTGGCATGCCACAGACACATTCCCCAAACTATGTCAACAAACATCATGTATTCAACTGGTGTGTGGAAATACACATTTGTCTGGCAGTGGGATCTACATCTCTCAGGCATATGTACACACTCCACAAATATTTGGGTGCTGAAGTTGTCAGACACCTATGAGGAGGTCACCCTACAAACATATGCACTGATCTCAGTTATTCTGTAGCTCAGATGCTTCTGGAATATCTACATGCACCTGTTAGAGCACTCACCTATTTGTGGGATGTAGGCCTGAATACATGGTACTGTAATGCTGCCCATAGGGGACAACCAGCCGTCGTTTGGCACTGATGAGTGTGGATACATAACAATGCAGTCTGCCACAGCAGACAGGCCACTTATGGTGGTATTCCACATACCATACCAGGTTACTAGGCTGTGGGCCCTGATCAGCCATATCCGTAGGCCACATTTTAGCGCATGTGTATGCAAGGCAGCAGCTGATGTCCCCATCCAACAGGGACGCAGGTGGTATCCCAAGAGTGTATGTGCTACTAACCATCCAGTTAGCCATGTTATAGCTGCAAAGGTGTAGGTACCTACCCTTCCTGATGTGGGCAGGGTGCCCATTCCCCTGCAGGATGAATGTGTGTGACACACATCCAAGTTGCAAACAAGGCCAGTCCAGGTCACTCACCAGGTGGAGGCTGTTTGTCTGTCTGTATGTGTGTGTGTGTGTGTGTGTGTGTGTGTGTGTGTGTGTGTGTGTGTGTGTGTTAGAGTGGAGCATGACCCGCACTTGTACAGCAGTCCCAGCAATGTGGAGTGTGTGATTGACTGGCATGCCAGAGTGAGGTAACTCTTGAGGGGTATGTATGACACCGGGGAGAGAGTTGACCTCATAGCATATAGGTGTACGGTAAATGTCTGATAGGCTGGTATGCCCTGGTAGGGAACCTCTGTGATGTCCCCAGCTGCTGCAGGTGCCATCTGATGTGAATGATGAATGGAGGATTATGCACATTAATGGTCCTCATTGGAGGGAACATGAAACATCAGGATCTGGAGTGCAATGCATGCTGTAATGCCAGTATGGTAACACTACACACAAACATACACACAATGCTGATGAATGCCAGGGGTATGATGTAGGTGTTAGCAGTGGATAGTGCTGGTAAACGTGGATGTTCAGGATCTGTACATAATGGTGCCCAACGTATGAGGTCCTGTGATGTGTTTTCCTGTTCATCTCTTTCAGGTGGAATGTCCCAACACTGATTGCATCCATTTTCAGATGCTGAGACAGCAGCAATTGTAGATGCCATAACACTGCATCACACAATCATGTTTGGGAGAAGGAGACAGCGGCTGCAACAGTGGATTGCCCTTGTGGTCAAGCACAGGGCCACTGACCTCATCCAGCATGCCCGGCAAAGGGCTGCAGTTGTGGCAGGGACCGGACAGCCACAGGTGGATGTCCTGCTATGCAAGCCCCACTTACACCAACAGAAGAGTTCCTCACCAACCTTGGGGCAGCCACTGCACCCAAGGAAACCATACAAACATATGCCGTGGAGGTGGGTGGCACACAGTCAACAGATAAGGAATGTCCAGGTAAGGCCCCAGTGGACATCACTTCAATACTATATCATTCATACTGGCGCTCTTGGAGTATCTGGATGCATATGTCAGGACAAACTGCATTTGTGGGTGGGGTTTTGTATTGCACACAAGTGCACATCTTTTGTAAATGACAGCAAATTGTGTAGTATCAGAGCTTGTACTGTGCATGTTCAGAAATGCATCATTTATCCTGTACCCATGGCACATGTGAGTGTGCTGACAGTACCTCTCCCCCACAATTTCATAGGTCCCGCTGGTCTGGCTGGAGAACAACTGCCTGAAGCCGGAGAGTATGTAAATGTCTTGTTGTGGCCCACCAATACACTAGGCATGTTAAAGGCATATATTTGTCCATGCACACAACTGTAACTCTTAGCAATATTGCAATATGTGCATGTTCACTTGTGGTGGTGTTAACTGCAGTGCATCACAGTTGTCATCACAAGAGCCTATTCGCAGGAGCTGTAACATTTTGGCACATATGTTTCTGTAGGTGTTGCCACTGTGCTATACAGGGGTACATCAATATTGTGTACACGGTTGCAGTGTGTGTTAGGTGAAGGTCCATCACATACTACCACACCTCATGTATCTCAGAGGTGTATATTAGTAGCAACATTAAGTGGACATAGCTGCACTGCATGTTACTGAGGGCCTGCCCAGAGTGTGTCTGTTGTGATTTGATTGTATGTTGTGCATGTCATCATTCAGAAATTGTGTGGTCTGTATAATGCCTTTGTGACACCTTACCTGTATGTGTTTGCATGTGCATGTGTGTGTGTGTGTGTGTGTGTGTGTGTGTGTGTGTGTGTGTGTGTGTGTGTGTGTGTGTGTGTGTCTGTGTATCAGCAAACATTATAGTGCAGGTATTAATTTACATATGTTGTCTTCCCTGCACAGGTGAATATGGGGGTTGGGGTTACACCTCTCACAACCTGATGTCAGTGTCTTAGCGGACTCTAATGATTAAGGTGGTGATAGTGAGTCGCAGGTGGCATTGTCAGGGGCTGAATCTCTGCCATTGGTGGCATCCCACTTTCACCCACAATGTCCCTACACACAGTCAGTATGTCCCCACATATCCAGTCCCAGCAATGACAGATAATGGACAGTTGGAGGGTGGTGTCATGGAACAGGCAAGTGTGGAGACTATGGCAAGTGTGAGTGCAGACACTAGCCATAGCCAGAGAGCAGGTGAGGTCCCACACAGGTGGATGGACAGGAGTGCTCAAAGAAAGACTGCTGCCCATCAAGCCCCTGTCACAAGTGTCAAAGCAGGTGTCACCAGACACATGTTTCTGTCCATCATGGATGCACAGGCATGTACTGAATGCAACACCAGACAGATGTTCAGGGTCATGAATGCAACACTTCCTGCCATTCATGATGACCTCCACAGCCTTGTTGATGCCACACATTATTATGCTTCTGTTGTAGATAGACAGTGGGGTAAGACATTGTTAGTGCTTGACCGTGCAATGTCTGTGCTTGAGCATGTGGTGGGAGAAGTGCATCAGCCACATGGATGTAGGTCAGCAACAACATCAGCTGGGAGTCCACGTGGCCGTGGAAATTCCCACTCCTGTAGTGGCAGTCTAACCAGCACTACCAAAGGAAGTGTGTCCACACCACAATGGAACAGGACATGGCACATGGTTCTGGCCGGTCCCATCAGGGACATGGACCCAGCCGACAGCAATCACCATCGTGGAGTAATACTGCATCTGGCCTTGGGCCTGGTAGTGCCAGTGAGAACTGGTTCCCATGTCCTTGGCAGGAGATGGTGAACTGTACATCCTGCCATGTATGGTCCATGGCTGTCCAACATACTCATGTGTAAGGCAGCCACATGACTTGACTGCGTGCTTACAACACTCACACATCTCTATCACAGGTAGGTCACCACCAGACACACACAGCTCCTCTGCATGGCACAATTGAACAACACCCCTGCAGACACACACACACACACACACACACACACACACACACACACACACACACACACACAATGTCAACAGCATGGCCCAGCCTAGGCTTCTGGAAAACCTACACCACACCCTGTGCATGTAATGATACCTGTGCCATATCCCTGTTATCCATGCCATTGATGCAGGAACATGTTAATATGGGTCTGATGCCCAGGGTGAATATAGTACAGTGTAATGTAATGCTGTGTAAGGTGCTGTCTGCTGGCAATTATTATGGGTACACATCAAAGTGTATGTACCTTTTATAACCATGATGCATTATTGCTGTTAGTACTGCTGACTGACTATAGTCTTAGATACTGTATTCTGTTTGTGTTCCAGGTGTCTGTGTGTTTGCAGGCTGTGGGCCTGCTGACATTACCAATGATGAGTGTGGCAGAGTTGGAACACAGTGACATTTTAATAGCCAAGGTACAGATGTATATGTACATGTTTAGCAGGTGTGTATGCATGCAACAGTGTGTGAGGGACACTGGTGGCAGACAGTATGACCTTGCATATATATCCCTTGACACAGCCAGCTAGCCTTAATACATGTCACCAGGGTGGTTTGTAGTACCACAGGCTCATACATATAGAGGAGGTTACTTGAGTACTGGCACTAGGTCACACACAAGCCTAGCCATTACTTTAACCCCAACAGATTCACCTATCTTGTGGGCACCAGGTAGTCACAGGGCCTTCATATGTCTACATATTTCGCACACATAGGCAACACACAATGGAGTGTGACATTATCAAATGTGGAGTGTGAGTCACAACTTGTAGTAATGTGACAGCTGGCAGTACATATCATGCCCACGTTAAGTGCAACACACAGGACTTCCTCTGGTTTGCTGCTATGACACCTTCTTTGTGTGACATTACCTTAGCTTACAGTATTTCCCATAGCATTAAGGTGCTTCTGATGTGCAATAACTGCTCTATGCAATCAGTTCAGAACTGTGTGACATGTTTCTTGTTTTACAGTGTTGTGATCTCTTTTCACTGTTTCAGTTGTCATCACAGGTTACACCTTGCCAGTCATGGACTGCAACCTGCTGGGTAGTACAGACATATCTCTAAACTGTACAGATTTCCACAGAATGTCCAGATTCTTGTCTCATATTTGTGGTGCATTTTCTCATAAACCTGTGTTTTTCTGGCAAATCATTGCAGGTTGATGTGAATAAATAATGGCAGACATTATGAGTTGCAGATGTCATACCTGTCAGAGTATATATGCTAATGCAAAACCTATCACCTATATAGGTTTGTAGGAGCAATATTTGACAAGTATCCCTATTATGTGGCCTTTGTCACTCCATTATTTATGGCTTTGTAAACATTTTGTGCTGTAAGAGCTTGGGAGGTATGCGTACAGATGGTGGCCATACCTCTGACCATTGCATATGTCTACAGGTTGTCCTGATGTCTGACACATAATTTCTTTCCATCTGTCATAAACCTGTTTTTTTTCTGGCTGTTTTGGGAAATCATGACAGGCTGACATTGCAGATTAATGACGGATATTGTCATGTAAAAACACGTACCCTTTGTAAGGTGCATACACATGCATGATCTGTTCTGCTATTTCACATGTGTGACACAGCAATATATGAAGGCTATGCTCAATGTTTGCTGTTTGCCCCAGCTTCCCATATGGATTTAACCAGATGTCTTCCTGTGAGTGGTTGAGAGGTATGGTGGTACATACATACATGCATATAGACACACGCACACACACACACACACACACACACACACACACACACACACACACACACACACACACACACACACACACACACACACACATTCATGACCTGCCCCTGCTGATAGCCAAACCTCTACCGGCCCAGCTTTACAAACGATACTGCTAGATACATAACAGAAACACCACAGAGGTAATGTACTTTTGCAGTATTTGCCAGTACTATTAAAGTGGGTGACACTTGCAGGGGCTGTTAGGATTGCCAATAGTGGGTTCAAATGCCGTTAACATGGTAGAGACACCTGAAACACACACACACACTGCTGCATGGGGACATGCATTGAAACACACATGTACACAGAGTTGGCAATTCCCATATTAGATGACCCACCTATCTTTTTATGTACAATACACAGTGATATGACTATTGCATGCACCACAGTACCTTTGTGTTAGAAACTGTGTAACTGTGCTTGTAAGGTGGATGACATCTGTAGGGGCTGCAACTAAGTTGGCAATGGGTGAGTTCACAGGGTGGAAGAGGCACACAAAATGGTATAACCATCACATACACAAAGTAAAGACAGTCACTGGGGATATGCATACAGAAAAACATACACAGCTGCCAATAGATTAGTAACCCTACGTATCCACTTGTATGTACCATAGTGCTTCATACACATTACATGCACCACAGAGATTATATCCTGGGGACATAACTTACTACCTCTTACAACAAGTAATCTTGGGAATGCCTTCATGGATAGTGGGATAAAACATCCAGAATAGTAACTGGTCTCATACATTGCTCTTACATACCTGGACAAGTGACAGAGTAACAGACTTTGTATCAGCATGATGCTTCAGACAGGTACACTGTCTGATACTGACATGTCTGTCAGTATGGTACCTGTGACATATTTGGCAATGATTACTCATAAATGCCCATTGTTAGGGGACACAGACCATATATAGGTTGCAAACATCTGGATATTCCATAGACATTTGTACAGATGACTGGTATGGCCTGTATAGTTTAACATGGTGCATGTAAGACAGATGCCATTAACTGCCTCTTTACAATAATGCCATGAAGAGGGAGTCAACAGGCCTTAATATGGTATAGCCAACACACACAGCAGCCACAGGGGATATGCTTCACACACAAACACACACAGTACTATAGTTGCCAGTATTGCGATTTGAACCCCTACCTATCTAATTATTTGTACTATAGCATTGCACAGTTATTGCATGTGCCACAGAGGTTATAGGGCTGAAGAGTCAATACAGGTACTTCTACTGTGAATAGCATCAGTGGATCTTGTAAATAGGGCAATGTGAAGTGTACTGGGTGGAACACATGTCAAAATGTTATAACCAACACCCCCAGGGATATGGTTTACACACACACACACACACACACACACACACACACACACACACACACACACACACACACACACACACACACACACACACACACACACACACACTTACGTTTGGCAGGACTGAGATTAGAACCTCTAGCCATTTAGTTATTTCTATTACAGTGTTACACAGTTAGTAACAGTAACTAGACACATGTTACAATCAAATTGCCAGATTTGCCACATATGTTCCCTACCGTTCCCATCATTGCCACTCACTATACCAACTAAAGTGGCTTGAACTTCAAAATACCACTACCTTCCACCAACTAGTTTTTGGTAAAAATCTCCTACTATATCCTGACAAAATACCAGCACTATCTAATTTACTTAAAATACATGAAAACCCAAGACAACTACACTCTAGTGACAAAACCTTAATCAAGATCACCAGAACCAACAACTTAGCAGGAGACTCCCTATTTCCTAACTACATAGGTAAAATCTGAACTCACTGCCCCCTGATATTACCTCAGCAAACTTTATCATTAAGTTTAAACAACTACTAAAGGAACACCTATTTATCAATAGACAATGACCATGCCTTCCCCCAGGTTGATCCTCTATACCTGATTCTCCCTCAGGACTTTCTCTATCAACCTCCACATACTAATTTACTGCATGTAATAGTATTCTTAATACGCAAACCTCATCTACTAGCAGTCCTACTATACTCTAGAAAACTCTCTACTGCTCACTGTATTCCCCATTTCTTTCTTACACCATCATACTCAAACACAATATTGTAAATTCACACATATCTATGAGTGAATTATACATACTCTCATTAATTCAAGTATAAATTATTGGACATATAACTAATGTGTCCTGCTACTACAATTTGCAGCTAAAATTTATTTTTCTCTATGTACTTCTAAAATGTTATGTTTTGTACTTGCTCTCTGTATTTGTGAAACAACTCTGTATAGGTTCATAGGTTCATAGGTTCATACTAGGCTATCTGCCCGAGGGCATTTACAAGCCTAGCCCATAGTTTTGTGGCTTACTCCACCCCTTTAGTATGGGGAACTATACCCATTATTTTGCTGTGCCTCTGTTGAGCAGTGACACTGAGGTAATCCCTGGGGTATATCTGCGATCTCCCATCCATTGGTCAAGATTTCTCTTGAACAAGGCCAGCGAGGTGCTCTGCCTCACATATACCGGGATTTTATTCCACAGCATAGGGAGTCTTTGGGTGATGAATCTATCCCTCCAGCGCGTCCTATTAATAGCCGTGTCGAGGTTTAAGTCTCTCGCCCTTGTGGCTCTGATGGTATGTGTTTACTTGCCTTTGATTATTTACAAACTGTGGAGATTTTCTCCCCAGGCCTCCTCTGAAAAAGGACATTTATCCAGTTGGATTTTCCTGGTCAACAAATATAAAATAAAATAAAAATAAATAAAAATACATTATTGCATGCACCACAAAGCTTATAGGGCTAAGGGCTGTCCAAAGGTACTTCTAAGTTGAATGACAACAGCAGCCCACACATAGACAAACACACTTGCCAGTACTGAGTTTAGACCCCCCCACCTATCTAGTTGTTTGTACTACAGTGTTATGCAGTTATTACATGTGCCATGGAGCTTCCAGGATTAAGGGCTGTCCAAAGGTACTTCTAAAATGAATGGCATCGGCAGCCCTTTTAAGTATGGCAATGGGAAATGTACTGGGTGGGAAATGCCTCAAAATACTTTACCCTACAAACATAGATACTTACAAGCATACTTATAAGCACACACATATTAGCAAGAACTGATATTTTAACCATTACCTATTAGTTATTTGTACTACAGTGTTACACAATTATTGCATGTTTCATAGAGCTTATAGGGCTGAGTGCTGTCCAAAGGTACTTCTAAGGTGAATGACATCAGCAGCCCTTGTAAAGTAGGGCAATGGGCAGTGTACTAGGTGGGAATGGCCTAAAATTATTTAACCTACAAACACACACACACTTACATTTGGCAGGACTGAGGTTAGTACCCCTACCTATCTAGTTATATGTACTACAGTGTTACACAGTTATCACACACACCACAGAGCTTTATAGGGTTGACAAGTGTCCAGGGGTACTTCTAAGGTGAATGACTTCAGCAGATCTTGTACAGTAGGGCCTTTGTATGTGTACTGTGGGGTTAAGGCCTCATAATACTTTAATCTACAAACCCACATGCACACAAAGGTGGGTGATGTGATATTACAAACCCTTACCTCAGTACTATTACACAATGGGGTTCCCTTTCATGCTGGCACATGTGACTGGTTACAACTGGTATGCAACTGTCTGTAGCAGAACATCAGTCTATGCCATTCAGGGTATCTCTGTCTATGACTCACTGTGTGTGTGTGTCTCCCTGTGTGTGTGTCTCTCTCTCTCTATATATATATCACTATCTGTCTCTCTTCCCCATGTCTATGTGTGTGTATGCTTCAAATATTGTTCTATGTTGCCCATATATATGTCTGTGTATCCCATGCAAAAGATGCAGATATATCACATAAGGGCCACCTACAGTTAGCTGAGGGTACTCCTGTCTGACAGGTGTGGGTAGAGACAGTTAAGGTGTACGTAGCTGTCTGTATGCAAAGACATCTATGCACAATACAGTTATATACTCTGATGTGGGTTTAGACATGGGCTGTAATTCTCTAAGTGTATGACCATGTCCAGTAAGACCTTCTATAGTAAGAGTGGGACTCCATTCCAGAGATAGTTGTACTCCAGTCTGGTGTTTTGTTTGCTACAGCCATACCTGTCAACATGTTTGTGCAAGAAATCTGGAGATAGCCTGCCAATATGGGAAGACAATGGCCCAAACATAGGGAGATACTGTAAATATTGCTCGTATTAACGTAGAAAGTTGCTAGAGTAACAGGGCTTATTTTAGCAGACATCGTCTGACATATATGTCATCTGACACTGTATTGTGTCATTACTTACTGACAGATATCCTCAGATCATCACAGTGATTTACCTAGGAAATACAAGATGTATCATGCACAAACCAAAATTGTCAGCCAAACTATAGACATTCTTGCCCAATCCAGACAGTTGAGAGGTGTGGCTACAGCAGATTGGCTGATGAAGCTGTGTAAACAGTCTAGCACCTCAGTGATATACTGGCTGGGGATCTCCTGCTTGTGTGGTATTCATTTTAACTGATAAGCCATATCCTGGTGTGGGTACAGAGTACATGCTACTGAGCAGAAATGTCCATTATATGTGTGATATATGTCACTTAGCACTGTGATTTCCAGCTATGTCAGTGGCAGGGCAGTACAGAGTAATGTGGTGAACCACTGACAGACATTTGTTAATAGGTTGATAGGTTAATATGGGCCTGAAGCCCTTATCATCCTTGCAGATGAGAGTGTAGCCCATGTTGACATGTCAGCACCCAGAACCCCTGTCCAGCAGGGACACAGGTGGAATCACAGGACTGTATTTTCTGTTTTCCATGCACTTATACAGGAAGCACTTCACAAGGGACATTGAGGCACTTGGCTATATGTGGACAGGGAGTGTAATCCACTGATGGCGGAATCTGTGGGACATGTATCTGTCACACCAACCAGCCCTATTGATATCACAGACCAGGTTGATGGCGTGCCTACAGGTTGTTCCAGTGGGCCTTGCCTTCCTGATGTGCAACAGTCCCATCACGGCAGGTTCTGGACTGTTTGTATGCCAGACATAGGTCACCTCTGAGGAGTCTGTATGGAACTAAGTAGAGGGACAGTGATGTTAGCCTATCTGTGTAGGGTAAGTGTTTGGGGTCCTGGAATCTCCCGGTGAGGAACCTCTGTGGTCTGTCCAGCTGCTGCTTGTGCTTTGTGAGGTACATGCTGAAGGGGGCATTGTACAAAATAATTGACCTTATAAACTTAGAATACATGGATCTTATGACCTCTTTGTTGCTGGATGAGATACCCTTACTTTTGAGTTGGCCCATTTATGAAGCTTTCTGTACAATGGAAGCAACATGGTGACAGACTTCCTGTTGCTATCAACCTGGGCAGCCAAATGCCTCATTGTTGTTAATGTGATAATATTTAGGGACATCAGTCTCCCCAACAGGGATGATGATGCATCTGCAGGCATTCAACTTAAGGCCATGTTTCTGGCAGCAGTCATTTTTTTTGGTGAATCCCTGTGTTGGGACATCCACATCTCTTTGGGTATTGATGACTGTTCCCAGCTTGCAGTCATCTGCCAAGTTGGTCAGCCAAAGGCCAGTGATTTTGCCCTGCACCTCAGGGAAGTATATCCCATATACCAGAGGCCCCCAGACCAATCCCTGTGGTATGCCACTCATTACGGGTGTATAGCTTGTTGGCTACCCCTATTATGATCATGTGGGTTGTATCAATGGAACAGTTTGCTACCCATCTGCTAACATATGAATTGCTGCCTAGCTGACAGGATTCATGTGCTAAGGCCAAGTGGGGAATAGTGTGTAAGGTTTTGGCCAAGTCAAGGTGGCCAGAGTGCACCATCTTTCCCTCATCTATGCCTTTGCTGGCTGTCTTAGAGATGTCATCCAGAGTTCACTGACATACCTCCCTTTGAGAAAGGCAGACTGTGTGGGGTCAAGTATTTGGAGTTTGCCAATGTCCCTGTTAATGAGGTCCAATATGATCCATTGCATGGCCTTACAGAGCAGACTAGTTAGGCTGATGGGTCTTTATTTTCCCAGATCAATGAACACTCCACCTTGGTGAAAAGGGATGACAGTGGCTGTCAGCCACTTGGCTGTGACAAAGGCAGTACTTAGGCTTTGGTTGTGTAGAGTGTGTAATGATGCTGCCAATTCATGCCTGAGTTCATGTAGGTTGCAGACTGGGATGTATTCAGGTCCCATGGAGGCTGTCTTCTTGGCTTTGAGAGGGCAGTGATGCCCTGCTCCCTAGTGATAAGGATTGGGTGGTCAGGTACTGGGGATGTCCTGCTTTCCTTATGGGGGGAGCAGATGAGAGACATTGCAGCTGAATCTGTCAGCCAGTAGATTGGCTATTTCTACAGCATTTGTGTATGTGGAGTCCTTGACCACCATTTCTGCACAGATCTTGGAGCTCCTTTGCGAACGCAGACATATGTGAGGAAGGCCTTATGATTGTCTGTCTTAGATGTGGTCAATTTGAACTTGGACATGCCTTTAGAGGATTTCAGTGGTACTCTTATTTGTTGGTTAGGGCTAAGGGGTGATTATGTCCAATTGTGCACCTGCTCCTTTTCAGTCTTGGACAACAACGTCATCCTTTTGTTACATAGTTCCTTTATTGCAGATGTTTGCAGACTGGTTTACTCTCCCTTGTGGACAAGAATGTTGTCCTGTCAGGTATTCCTGATTGCATACATCTGTATATTTATATATATATATATATATATATATATATATATATATACATATTTTTTTTTTTTTTTTTTTTTTACTCATTTACTTCTACTATTCAGTAAAAGCTAAAAAAAAAAAAACTGTAAAAACTTAAAAAAGCAATTCTTGAGAACGAAGAAATAACACCCCAAACCAGATATTTGAGCCGCTTTCGTCTTTTAATGTGTAAAGACTTCTTCAGAAAAACATAAGAAGATTTAAAAACTGTGGTTTAAATACAAAAACTAAAACAAAAGATTTAACAATCAGCCTACGAGGCTGGTGGTAGTAATAAACCAATAGGGTTAACAGTGTCAAACAGTAGGTGTAACCTTCTGTGTGTAACAAGACACTGTGAACTTTCTTTATTAGCAGCATGTAAAACCTGTTTGTTAAAAAATAAATCCTTACTAGAAACCAAGAAGAAAAAGTAGTCATAGACAGAGCCATTAAATATGACACATTGGAACACACTTAAAAAATAGGTACAAAAAAGGTAATTTAAATTGACACATTGGAAAAGAAGAAATCATTATGTATCTAGACAATGAAACACAGGAAAAGAACCTAGACAATGAAACATAGGAAAAGTACAATTTATGAAATACTATGACACACATAAATGAAGTTCGAGCACTGGAGAAGTGCAAGATATGTCAAAACTAACACAAGGGACGAAGATAAAAAGGTATACTAGCAACATGAGACACCATCAGAATTAGGGTATAAAAAGCAATGTTGTCTTTAGGTATAAACGTAGCTGCGGGTGTGCTTATTCAAGTGAGAATGCTGTCCTGAAATAAAACCATATATTAAGTAGGAAAATTAGTGCAAATACCAAGAAACGGACTGAATGCAAATAAATAAATAAATAAATATAAATTAAAAAGTGTACATCAATATTGTGAATGGGTTAGAATGACATAGTATGAGAGATGTGATTATTGCAACCATTTTAAAGCACATTTCAGGCTTGAGTAGTCATTTAGTCCAGGAGCAGACTCCACTCCTAATAGCAGTTGCCATTTGAGTTCTTTAAGTTCCAGTAATGTGGCATAATCTCTGAAGAAGATGTCGACTTGTTCTAAAACAAGAAATAGGTATTTTGTAAATGTACAACATGTCAAAGAATGTCTTGCCAGGGCATTATGTGGGTCCTTAGCCCTGCTCCGTAATGTTCCTTAATACGGTCTGATAGTTTTCTGCTAGTCTTTCCGATGTAGAAATGTTGACAAGAGGAGCACACTGCAGCATACACTACATTTAATATATATATATATATATATATATATATATATATATATATATATATATATATATATATATATATATATATATAGTACTTTTGTGTGCATTTGGACATTGGTACCTGTTCCTCCAGTGGGAGTAGGGGGCTGTTTAACTGGGCATACCATCTCTGTGGTGGCTGTGCTCAGCTTGGAGACGTTTTGATTTTAGCATGGCTGGGGGGGGGGGGGGTCAGGAGATATGATGATATCAAACATGACCACTTTTTTTGCCAGATCTTTCCAGGCAGGATGATACCATAGGGGTGCTGCAGTGGTTAATCATGTTGGTTACTACAAAGTCCAACATATGTATCACATCTTGTGGGGGTATGAAGTAGCTGACCTAAAGATTTTGCATTGATAAGATGGGGGAATCTCTGTGCATTTCTTTTCTGGCATGGTCGGTTTTACAATCAGTGGCTGGGCAATATATGTCAGTAAGCATCATGGTAACAGGTTGAATCTTGATAGATTTGTAGAGGGCCATGTATGTGGGGTAGGTATCTTGAGTCAGATATGTTTGCCTGTAGCTACCTATAATTTGCATAGGGGACTTGTCATCAGTTAACTGCACTTGAGTATCTTGTGTGTGTCAGACTGATTGACCAGCATAGAGGTGTGTGTCTGTGTAATATATCTTTATACTCCACCTCTTTTGGCTTTGCTGTCCACATTTTGGGAAAATCACCAACAGAGCAGCCAAACTAAGAATTAAACAAAATGCCACGTAGACCAGAATCCAAATGAATCCAAGATTTCTTAACACACAGTAACACAAAGTAAGCACTTTCATTTGGTAGAAATCACCAAACTTCTTCAGACAAAGTAACAAAGCAAGTGTATTCAAATATATACTAAAAACACATCCTACATAAACAGTCAGCACCAATTAATTAAAGCTAACAAATTAACACATTAATAGACATTTAAAAGCACATATCCCCACAATTCAAGTAAAACATACACTACATAAATATTATGTATATACAAATACAATAAATATACAAATTTATAAAATACCTAAGTCCATACTATACTAAATAAATATAATGATGCTGATGCTAAAATACAAAACGTCATCTATCAAAAACCTTTAATTTCAGTTTACTGGAACTAGACACAAGATCATTTAACCCTGGTGGCAGGTACCCATTTAAAATACCTGTCACCAGGTTTCCTTCTCCTAAAGGAACAACTTCCAAGGCCCCTTTCTATCCCCACATTTGACCTGTTGTAGCACCACAAATTTAAAATAGTGGTCAGAAAAAAACTGAATATGCCTAAATAGTGCTTTTGTTACTTCCCCTTGATGTATGTCATACCCATGCTCGTAAATACATTGTGCCAACTTACGTTGCGTCTTGCCTATATAAAAGACAGGACATTTGTTACAAACAGCAGCGTACACCACTGCATGGGTATAACAAATAAATTTTCCCTTAATACAAATCTTCTTACCATTTAAAACAAGACTAGAGGTTGATAAAATGTACTTGCATTGGTGGCCCATACCACAAGGTGCCATCCTACCATCAACACCCAAATTAGGTACATGCTCCAAAAGTCCTTTAATATTCCTACTCTTTCTAAACACAAATTTGGGGTACTCGCCAAGCATCTCAGCCATGGTTGGTTCACTCACAAGGATATGCCAATTCTTATTGACAATATCCTGTGCCATCTGACTGAGATATGTGGAGTAGGTATCCTGAATCAGATATGTTTGCCTGTAGCTACCTATAATTTGCATAGGGGACTTGTCATTGGTTGACTGCACTTGAATATCTTGTGTGTGTGTTAGACTGTTTGACCAGCATAGAGGTGTGTGTCTGTGTAATATATCTTTATACTCCACCTCCTTTGGCTTTGCTGTTCACATTTTGGGGTCTGACTGTATGACAGGATGAGTGATCAGGTAAGGATGGGTTGCTCCCCACAGCTGTAGGCCAGGTTTATGTGAGTGCACAAATGTCATCATCTGCCATGGTTAAAAATGCTTGCAATGAGTAAATTTTCCTGTTTAGACTCCTAGCTTTTAGCAGCATGGCCTTTACTTTGCATTTTGTTGAGTGTTGTATGTTGGTAGGATTGACTCCATGACTTTCTCTAAAAAGGCACTATGGGGGAGGCAAGGGCCTTTGCCAGAAGCCTGTAGGCCAAGTGAGATAGATGCAGGCCATCTCTAACAAAGCAGTGTGGTCTGTCGGTCATATGTTCTCAGGCTGCCAGGCAGTGGATCCCCCTGGGATGACACTAGTAAGTAAGTCAATTGTTACTGACAATCATTTTCTATTTGTATTGAGCTATCATTCTAGGAAATGGTAGAATGCTGCTTAAGGCTAGGGACATACCTGCAAGGGACAAATATTCAGCAAGCTGAATCATGTCTGTCTTCATATAGTCCAGGGAGGTACATCTGACTTAGTTCACACTGCCATGGACTAGGACAAAGTGATAACAGTTCCTGTTGTGGAGTGACCTAAGTGCATGTGTAATATGGCAGATTCTGGCACCTGACAGACAAGTGAGCATGACTTTCTCCTTATCCAGCCTGGTTAGAAGCAGATCTGTGTGTCTCACGATGGAGTCTCCTATGAGTAATATGTTGGGTTTATGGCAAGGCCTTAGTGGTTGCGAGACACTGGTGTGTGGACTATGCATGTTCTGTGGTGTGTAGGTTTGTGGAGTTCCCATATGTTTTTGCCTCTGAGGTGTCCTTTGTTTGCATTTTTGCTTTGCTGTGGACTTCCACTTACTTGGGTGTGTATTGTGGGTGATGTTTACTGACTCCATACCCTGCAGGGTACCTATATTACTGCATGATTTGTTCTGGTGTGCACATTTTCCATTTTTTACATTTGTCTGGCCAGTGGTCCCCCTTCCCCTTATGTGTGTCTCTTTGTCCTTCTGTTGTCCGGTCACAGACTTTGTCCACAGTAGCTGCTATTATGTATTTGTATTACTGTCATTTCTTTATTCTAATCCTGAAGGCAGTATTACTGTCATTTCTTTTTCTTCCTCCTTTTCTCCCATTACTGTCTAACCACTTTGATATACTAACTGTCTGGATTATACTAGAGTAACCAAGGATGCGAATACTCTCTAAAAATATCTTGGAGTTAGCCCTACAGAGTTGTTTTACTCTAAAACTACCTGTAGTTGTACTATGTGTAAATATATTATGTCGTATAATCATCTTCACATACTTTAATTTGCAATTTGAAATTATGTCTCGTATTCTTCCATAGTTTATAAATGTTATACCTTTCTTGAATTTTTGTAAACAATTTTTGTTTTGGGTTTATTTGTTGAGCCTTTCTCCCCATTTTGTCTGTTGTTTATGTGTGGAGCTTTTCTCCCCGGGCCTCTACTGAAAATGGAAATATATCCAGCTAGATTAGCCCAGTTAACAAATGTAAAATAAATAAAAATAAAAAATAAAATTTGCATTTCTGGTGAGAGAAGGGTAGATGCCGTAATATCACACACAGGGTTATGGGCTTCACACCTCTGAGTGTACTATTTAGCAGGTTGTCCATCATTGCACAACTACATCCGCTGTGGTCCTCAGATGGTTTGTGTTGCTATGTTATTATGAGGCTACTTGTTGGCCCTAGCTGTCAACTTGTCACAGACTGACATCTGGACAGACCCATATATGACAGTCAGACACAGGCCCACACATGGGGACAGGGTGTTACTAATGCTCTGCCAAACATAGACAGTTGGGGGAATGGTTTGGTATTTTCTTGCTTTTTCTTATGGCCATGATGTCTGCTTCTCCACTGTCTGCCACTGATGTTTTGACATGAATCTTTCTTGTTTTGCAAATAGTTTGGCAGGCAAATGCAATGTTAGGACAAGCATAAAATATATACGTGGCATACCTGTGGTCCATCTGTGACAGCCTGTCATTCCAGGGGTATGGATGGTGGCCAATGACTTGTTGTCAGTGCTGACACAGTCAGGTGGCAGTTATTTATAACCTGGCAGTACACTAATTTTCAGGTACCTGCTGTCCTACTAGGCACTGTACCTCTCAATGTCTTACAGCCAGAAATCTGGAGAAAGCCATAAATAATTGGGTGGGAAAGGGCCAAAAATAGGGACAGGTGTTAAATATTGCCCTTACAAACATAGATAGCTGCTACAATAACAGGTTTTGCATTAGCATGCATTTTTCTAAAGAGTATGAAGTCTGAAACTAAAATATGTTCATTATTTTCTGACTTTAGTCTTTCATGATTTGCCAATGACTTGCCAGTAAACCACAATTTCATGACAAACAGCAAACCTATGATGCAAAACTCTGGACATTCTGCAAAAGTCTGTACAGTTGAGAGGTATACTAGGCACTGGTTAGGTTACTCTGATTTGTGTACTGTCCATATGAGTGGCCTCCTGTCCCTGACTTGTCCATCTTTCCTGCAGTAACAGATATTGACTTCTGGACAGTGTGTGCAGGTCCTACTGTAGGTGTAGCTGGCATGCAAAATAGTTGGCACAGAAATTCTTGGAACATGGACCCTGTCAATCACAGTACTGTACCTAGGCCACTAAGCAACTACAGCAAGTGTAAGTGCTGCCCACTTTCTTATAGTATTAACCATGCATATACATAGCTCATCAACCCCTGCATATTGTGGACGTGCAACAAGTTATCAAGTTGATTGTGACAGCCCTGGGGATGTGTGCTCTACTGCTATTACCCTACAAACATACATGTTACTGCATTTCTATGGGGACACAGGTGTGTTGCGAGGAGGGGGCATACTTGTCAACTGTACACATTTGCATAGACTGTGCAGATGTTGGCTTTACTTTTTGACTCCATTTAGCATAGTGTTGTACCTGACTTGGAGAATACTGGCATATCATTAAAGACTGAAGGTTAGGATGTAATGGCAGGCATTTGGGTTTCAGACTTCCTACCCTTCAGAAACTTCATGCAACTGCAAGACCTGCTGTGATATCACTGTGTAAGTCTCTAAGAATATTATTTCATCATTGTCCCTATTTGTGGGCCTTTGACAGACATATCTTAATGGATTTCTATGGCTGACTTGCTGGGAGAGGCTGAGGGGTGAGTATGGGAACCCAACACTGACACCCATGCATGTGACCTATGACCCCCCAGTTTATTTGCCCCCAATACACTGCAGTGAGTTTTGTCAGCTAGGGGGCTACTGCATACTCTACAGAAGCCAGTATTGGGCAGACTTTTCTTGGTGTCCCACATAGCTGTCAGTTGTCTGCTGCTATCCTGGTAGGCCACCCAATTACCTTGCATTCATACACTAATACCTGAGATATACCACCAAAACATACTACTACATTCCTCTATTGTTAAGAAGAGTGACTTACCTTGTGCCTGCAACAGTAGTAAGGAAGGTGCTTGAGGGCTGACTCTGTCAGATGCACAAAGTTGTTAGTGGTTTATTTAAACCAAGAAAGTTTTTTTTTCATGTTTTTTGTCTGAAGAAGGTCGTACATTGTTATGCCCAAAAACGCTAACAATAAATTTGGAAGGTCTGGTATACCACGTTGCCTTTTTGTTTGTTCTCTGCAGGATGCACAAAGTACACGGCCTATACATGGTAGTGTGATATGTGTGGCATCCATTTTACTGTGTGTGCGAGTCAGAGAGAGGTGTCAGTCCCTAGGTCTCTAGGGTGTCAGTGTATGTGCTATGCATTGCCTCTTTGCCAAGGCCAGGGCATACTGGGCATGCCTATGTCTGCCTACAAGGGCAGGCTCAGGGGTGTTTTCCTGTAAGTCCCTCTGTGCCTGTGGTGGCCTTGGCAATGATTGGGGGCTGTGCACTCTTTCCCTGTGATGTTCCTGCCGCACCTGTTTCTGCAGGATCATATTATGTAGCATGGCACATACTATGAACATGTGCACACATGTAACTGGAGAGTACTGCAAGGCTCCACCAGATATATCAAGGCAGTGGAGCCATGACTTGAGCATCCTAAACACACACTCTATAATGTGCCTTGTTTGTGCATGTGCCTCATTAAGGTATTCTTCAGTAGGTGTCTTTGCATTTCTGATGGGAGTCATCATCCATGGTTCCAGCGCATAGCCGGCATCCCCCACAAAAAGGCCATACTTGATGGTCCCTGGCAAATGCCTGGTACAGCTGTGAAGCATGCCAGATGTGAGAGTCATGATAGCAGCCAGGGCTGCCAGCACACACATTCATGATAATGCCCTGGGCATTGCACACGACCTGGCAGTTGATGGAGTGATAGCACTTGCAGTTGACTTACACTCTACCATCTTCACTGGGTGGTGCTTTGATGTGGATGTAATTGCAGTCTATGGCACCCAGTACCTCTGAGTAGTCTGCTACATGGTGGAAGAAATGCATAGTGCAGGTCCTCTTCTCAAGGGTGCTTTGGAAAAAAATGTGCTCACCAGCATGTGGTCACATAGCATCCTGGAACTGGTGGAGTACCCAGGATGTAGATGCCTGTGAGACTTCCATGATGTCCCCAGTAGGTCTTTGGAAAGTACCTGTAGCTAGTATCCTTACGGCTACACATACCTTGCTTTCAACTGGGATGGGTTCCACTCTGTTGGGTCTGTGTCTGAGGTGAGGCAGGCAGAGCTTGGCAAGTTGCTGAAGTATGTCCCTGTCCTCTCTGTAGCACTCTAGTATCTCCATATCATGTAGCCCCTGGAAGGTTACCCTGACTCTGAACACTCTACTCTTCTCCTCCTCGGTCTGGACCAGTTGTCAACATTATCCTCATCACCGCACTCAGTCTGTAGAACATATAGATGTTGCAAAGCAGCAGCAGCCTCTATCATTTTGTCAGTTAAAATTCCCAAGTGTGTACACCAATGGTGCAGATTTTATGGGAAAAAACAGACTGAAAGGTGTTTGCATACTTTATATTGGTGTGCTGCAGATGCTGCCTGTGTTATTGGCAAACTATGATACATTCCACCTGCCAGCTATATTATTGAGGGGTTTGAATTGGCCACTGTGAGTGGCAGAGTCCATATTAGTGATTTATAGTTAATTCCCTTTATTCTGCTATTTCCTTTTTATTTCTCTACTAGGGCTGTGTTTAAGCCCTGCAGTGTGCTGTGCAAACCTGTGTAGTTAGTGTAAGTATTGCTGAGCAGTAAAGGCCCTCCCCGGACACAAACACGGTTATCATTTTGTGTAAAAGCTAAGCACAGCTAAGCAGCTTCAGACCCACTACCTTGCTTAGCAGTACTTAGCTGAGCACAAATTGGAGCTGCGGAGCTGCAATGTGCTTACACCAAGCATGACACACCCCCTTCTCATGTCAGCTGCTTCTTCTGCTTACACCACCGCATTATAGCTGCTACACAGTTAGGTACCCACAGACACAGTCTCCCATTTTGCTATTCAATAAATGTAGCTCATTTACATATCCCACTGCCTTAGTCCCTAGTTACACCACTACACCAGAGCCTATGTCCTTAGCAACCACTGTTGCCTGTTATTGTTATGAGCCTGCATACTGCCCATTATAATGGCAAAATTCATGTTTCACATTTAATTGACTCTTTACATTTTTTAAATTTTCTGTACGATCGCTTTTGTCCACTGCTGTGCTCTGCTTAAATGGCCAAAATTGGCCCCCCAAAATTGATTTTTGCAATTGTATAACACTTTTGCATGCCAATGGCCATAGTTTTGGCCATTTGCATGCCTAATAAACAAAATACAATCTTTACTTTGACCTGTCATGCCCCCGTTTTGATTTTTGCAGAAATGTACATGGTTAGTAATCGAATACATTTCTGCTGCAGACACGGCTCCAACACAAATGCCTGTCTGCTTGCTGGATCTCTAATTCACCTCATTTGCATGGTTTTCACCAGCAAATGAGGTGATTTGCATTGTTCCATTGTGTCCATGTCGAAATAGTTCTTGGAGGCTCATGCACGTCCCCAGCTCTGTTTATTGGATCGCACAGGCTCCGAACTCCATGTTCGAGCCATGCCACTATTCTTGCACAGAGATTAGCTCTGTGTAAGCTTTATTGAATCCTGGCCACCATCTTTTATGTTGTGGCCATAAAGTAATTAAATTTCAGTTATTTTTCTGAAATTTACCTCCTGTATTCTAGTTTCCACTGTTAACATATATACATTTAAACAGTTACAGTAGTGCATGTATATGTCTGTTATCCTCTAGTAGGGCACACTGTGGTTGCATTTCAAACAGCACTTTGCAAAAACCTTTTCAACACACACTTCTGTACCAGCAGTTTGATATGCACATTTTATACAATTCTAATATCTTATATAAATCATGTTGATATATACAAATGGAATATAATTATTTACAAAATTCAGGCTAGCTGGGCTGGCAGTATCTCGCTTTGTCACAGGTCATACTGGCTCTTTAGCAGTTGCGTGTCTTTACCATGTGCTCTAGTATCAGTCCATGGTTATCTAAATTTTGGGCTAAGATCTCAGGACAATATACCGGCCCAATCCCCCAGCATGTTTTGCTTTTTTCCATAATTTTAACAAAAAAAATCAGAATATGTAATACAATGTTGACTGTTTTTTTGTATTATTTTGTTTTGTTTTTTTAATACTCCTTGGCAATTGTAGGTGATAAGATGCCTAAGAGATATAAATCCTGTGCAAACCAACTGACCATAGCTATTACTTGCTTTTTAACTAAGACAACCTTATGATGCATTTTATTACTTAATTGCAGCAACTGTTGAAATTTGCTCCCAAAACACACACTTTAGTAAACTACTGTTACACATTGTTAACACCAACAGATATTATATGAATAAACTTTGGAATAAACTTGGTTCTGTAACATATTTTTATCCATATTGATGTCAGTGTAATACTTGTCCTAAAAATGAGTATCACTTATTCAAAATGTGAACTTATTTCACCTCAGCAATTCACAAACTAGTAAATCAATGTATCTGTTTTATTTCAATATTCTCAGAGTTAAATAGCACCATAAACATATAGAGACTGTAAACCAGAAAATAATTAATTTGTGCTTTCTTTCTTTAAGGAATGGGATAGCTCATTTTTCTACTTTTCTTCTAATATGCTAGTCAGTTTAACTCACCCCAGAATAAACAGGTGAAGGGAAGTTCCCTTGTTATGAATTAAGTGTTCCACATCCACATCACATATTTATATTCGTCAACATATTCTAATAATGTATAGCTCTTAAACCACCCCACATAGCTCAGCTAGATCTGACAAATGGCTTCAATTCCTTTACAATCAGCCAATTTGCTCCATCAGGAGTGAAGACCAGGCACTTTGTGTCCCAAATTGTCCCTGCACAGAAAAATATTTTTATGGACAAAGATTGTCCAAAATTTCAGTTAAGGTTAATTAATTGTCCTTGACTGTCATGAGAATGAAGTTAAAATGTTGCCAAGATATGTCTGTACCTTAATTGAAAATCTGTTTCCATAGTGTTTCAAATTAACTGTCAGTCTGTCCAGCTATTTGGAAGACAAAGACAGATCCTTGACTATGAACCAATGAGGAGGGATTAACTAGCAACTCAGACTCTAGAAGACTCAATGCTGGGGGGTGTGAGGGTGCAGACAATGTTGGCTCAGCCCTCATGGGAAGAGACTCTGTACTCTGCATTCCTAGCAACTCCTGGAGAGAGTGGGTACAGAGCATGCAGCATTTGGGAACATATTTTATATGCTAGGTGGCCATCAATGCATGTATGCAAGAACAAGTGTGCACATGGAAAAGGGCAGTGCAGTCCTCATTGCCAATGAGCATGCATGTGGCTTACCAGTGCATTTGCTAGAACCATGAAATCAGACTGACTACATAAAAAATGTCCCTCTCCATGATCAAGTCTTGGCGAGACAAGTAGGGGAAAATGTGAGTGCAGTCATAAACAGGAGGATTGGACACGATGGACAATGGGGAAATGTTTGAAAAACACTTAAAACAATTGACCATATTATCTTTTAAGAAGACTCTCCATTCCCACCTGTTTGGTGCACATGAGTGTAACTGCTTTAGAAGTACTGGTTAGAAAATTCTTTAACCCACCATCCCAGATATCCCCTCTATATGCTATTCTACTTCATTAGACTGATTCACTAATAATCCAACTGCAAATAGAAGTATTAGAAAGGAATATGATTGATAGCTTCAGAAGAAGTGTTTAATCAATTGATTTGTATATGTGTCTTAATCAACAGCATTCTGTTTATTTCCTGCGTGACAAAAGTGTTTTTGTTACATACTATATCCTGACTATTGCAATACTTTGTGAACCTGACATCTATACTCTACAAATGGCTAGTTGACAGGAGCGGCCTTAGGTCAACTGGTGCCCTAGCCAAAAGGCCCCCCACAACACAACCTGGTGCCCCTTCCTGATCTATTTACACCAGATAAATACTGGAAAAGCACCCCTGCTACAGCGGCACCCTAGGCGGCTGCCTAGTTGGCCTATGCCTAAGGCAGGCTATGAGTGCAAGTACCTATCTAAGAGCATAATCATAATTTTGGCAAGTATATGCTCCTCAGTATTGATAGGAAGACTAGAATGATATGAAGATGGTAAAACGGGTGCTTCCTGGTTTAGGAATGACCATGATATGGATACTTTGAGTAATGAAAAATGCCATGCATTGCCAGTTGAAGTATAATGAAAAAAATTCAAATAAGGAACAAAACTTTCACGAAATGAGATTTCAGGATGCCTCTCTGTACTCATCGTGTTTACAAACAAAACTGGAATCTTTCATTGCATTAAAAAGTTTCAAAGGAGCAAAAGTACTAAGAACCACAGGTAGGCGATAATGCCTGAAAAGGTGGGTATTATACAATAACAGACACTTCAGGGGTTGCCTAAGTCTTATTGCTGCAGACAGATGTCTTGCTACCCCTGAAAGGTCTGTTATTTCCCTTTAATGCTTATCCTGGGGGACATTCTTAAATTTAGAAAAAGACCATTATTTCTTGTTTCTGTTTTTTAATCAATTGTAATTTTATTAATTTTAAAGGTGCTTCTGTTTTCATGATGTTTACTTAACAAAGTAGTTAATTTCTGTGTGTGTGTGTGTGTGTGTGTGTGTGTGTGTGTGTGTGTGTGTGTGTGTGTGTGTGTGTGTGTGTGTGTATGTGTGCGTGTGTGTGCATGTATGTGTTTGCGTGTGTGCGTCCAATGTGGTCAGCAGGTATACACAGTCAACGCTCTGCATAAATGTCTAAAATTGCACAGGCACCATAATGCTGCAGGACTTGTGTAATGGCCAATCGCATAACTCTTAATCCAGAATTGCAGTCTCAGACATAAGATCATTTCTAATGTATATCTTTTGGGGCTACATTTGTCAGAGCTGCAATTGTTAATAAAGATAGCCCTCTTTCCTTTAGTCAGAATTTTTTTTCCATTTTCATGAGTTATACATAAATGGTTCACCACCCCTTTTGTGGGGGCAATAAAATGACAAAGAGCGTAACAGAAAATACTGGAAGCATAATAAAATGAAACCGAGAGATTATGTAAGCAGCTAAAAGCCTGTACAAAAATAAAAAAAGTGAACTACAGAACTCCAAAAACTGTACAGATCAGCTACCAAGCTTATTCTACTATACTATGAATGATCAGCAAAGTGGGCTACAGATTACCTTGGTCTGAGTAAGGGATGTCCCACAAAAAAAGAAAAAAAATGTTGAAGCAGAGAAAAGTCTGGAACAATTAGAAGGTGCTGCATTCTGAGACCAAGGAAGCATCTGTAAGGAAAGCAGACTTGATTGTTTATGGAATGTGTTAACTGTTACTGTGGCAATAAGAACGAAATCATCAAGCTCAACATCTATGTAAACTGAAACTAAAACTATAATTGCTTTTGTTCTAGAACTGTTTAAGCCCAAATGGAGGCATGTCTTGAATTAAGTATTTATTACCATATGTTCTGACAATATAAGCTAAAGACTTGCATCATGGTTTTATAGGAAGTTATTAGCTATGCAGTCCAGGAGACAACAAATTTCCCTCATTTCCCAAGAGTATTGACTAGTTAAGTGTCACACAGAGAGCAAATCTGAGGCTGAGAAAAACAAACCTCGATCTTCAGAAAGTAGGTTACTAACAGTTAGTAGTCATATGTTGTGGTGCTAACTTCCAGGCAAATAAATAATCCCAACTTTTTTTGATAAATTCCATGGGATCCACCATGTTTACCTGAGCTACTGCCAGCTTGGGTGATGGAAACTCAGTTTAACCCATCATCTGAAGGATGGTGCTTCAGGACTGTAGTACCCATAATGATGGTTCATTGACATGCAGTGGAGAAGCCAGGCAGGGAGAAAAAAGATTGTAAAAAGCCCACCTCACTCACCTTTCCTGGGAGAATGAGAGGGCTACAGGCACTTGGGTATACAGAGGTAAGAGTTATTTTTCCTGTGGTAATTGGGAAAACCACATCCCATTTTCAAATGGCGGAATGGGGACACTTGCTGGCAACATCCTTTACAGAAATGAAGGACTGCCTGCAAAGTCAGAACATTGTACACCCTCCTTATTCTTTGTGAGGTGAGCATTCACAGGGCGACATAGGGCTAATTTAAAAACCCTTGAAACACCATGGGTAGCTGTCTGAATACCTCTTTCCCTTTTACTGCTTGTAGCACAAACGGTAACCTTGGTGTGGGTGGTATTAATTCTGTACCTTGTGCTAATTTTACTTTTATTTGTAAAAATGCCTCCTCTTCATGGGGTCCCCACTCTAAAAAGATGAAGTTCCTTAGTTCCTGTAACATTTTGTATAAAGGAGCAGCCACAGCTGCATAATCCTCTATAAATTCCCTGTTGTAATTCATGATTCTCATGAATTTATGCAGTTCTGCTATAGTCAGTGGCTTTTCCATTTGTAAAATGCCTTGCACACACATAGGGCAAGGAGACCTTCCTGTCATTTTTATAATAGTACCTAGAAACTTGACTTCTTGCGACATAAACTGAATTTTTTCACTTTTAACCTTAACCCCTGCCTGCTTTAGAGTATGATAAACTCTTTTAAGAAGCCAAACATGCTCCTCTACTGTCTCTGACTGAATAAAAATGTCATCAGTGTAATATAACACTGAATCCTCCTTTTCCAAATGTTGTAGAATGGATCCTACTGTCTGATGAAAAATAACTAGCCTATTTTGAAATCCTTGTGGTAACCTTGTCATGACATATTGCTGTTTTTTAAATGTAAAGGCAAATCTTGACCAATCTTTCTTTTTCTGAGTGATACTGCAAAAAACCCATTTGCTAAATCTAGTACTGTAAACCACTTACTTTGTGGCTTAATATGTATAGCCAACTCTGGGACTCCTGTAATTAAGTGTGCTCTAGGAGTAGTATATTGATTAACCTTCCATAAATCAATAACAAGACAATAGTTACCATTTTTGTTGACTGGCCAGATTGGTGAATTTGTAGGACTGTTGCCTTTTTGTATAATCCCTTCCTTTTCCCATTCTGCAATACATTTTTCCATATGTTCTTCTTCCTCCCTAGGAATAAGATATTGTTTTTGAAAAGGTGGTATATATTCCTGATCACTTCCTACCCCTACCAGGCTTTCTAGTTTCTCACAATCACTGGGACTCTTGGACCACAGATTTAGGAATTGCTGTTGTAAATGCTTCCACACATCCTCACTGTCTGTATTCACATATCCTGTAGGTTTGTCAGGTTTTTCAGGTATAGAGATTGCACAGCAGCCTGTACTTTGCTCTCCTTCTCCTTTTTCCTTGTCTCCTATTCACAGGATTCAATTAGGTAGGTCAATTACTATGCCCAAAGGCCCTAGAATGTCCATACCAATAATGCACTCTTCCATGTCTGTCCTTCTTGGCTAAACTTTATATCCACATTTTGGCTACTCACTGCATAGCATCCTATGCCATTAAATGCTGAAATGCAAACCTTTTTCATAGGATTTGCTGGTAACTATCTGTTTGTTACAGATACTGCTGCTCCATTGTCTAATAAAACATTTTTCCACAGTGACCCCTCTACCCAGATATCAATCAGTGGTTATCCGTCTCGACCCTTTTTAAAAGTATTCAGGAAAGATACCAAAGTGGGGGGGGGCACATCCCTATTGTAAGGAGATCCACTCATCCCCCCCTTTATTGTTGAATGCAATATGACATACCTCATGGTCTTGCTTGTCATCTTCCTCTGTGTCTGAGTGATCTACATATTTAGGCTTTTCAATCTCTTTTCTTAACTGTTGCCTAGCTATTCCCACTGCCTGTTCTATGAAATGTTTTGGATTTACAGGCAAAACTGATTGAAAATCTACAGAGCATACTTCCCCTTTTCCTGAAAATCTACAGGGCATACTTCCCCTTTTCCTGTATACTGATGGCCATTATAGCTGTTTTTACCAATATTGTAAGGTTTTTGTACATAATTCTGCTTTTCTGAAATTTCTTGTAAATTTTTTGGCTCTGTTTTTTGGAAACACCCTGTGCTCTTCCTTCTTTTTATGCCAGGCTTTGTAATGATCACAATTTTGCTTAACATGTCCTATTTTTTTACAAAAGAAGCATGCTGGTGCCTTTTGTTCATTACCTGTGCCTGATCCTGGTGCTATAGACAGAGGCAGGAGATGGTGATGCAGATGCAGCTCTTTCTGTTGGAGGTTGATCATGCCACCGTTGCCTTCCCCTGTTGTTTACTTCACCAATTACCTCAAATGGCTCACTATCATCTTCAAATGCAAAGATATGGTGTGAGTATAATGTCCCATCTTCAGCCATAGTCCGTCCCCTCATTAATTTTTGTAGCAAATCAGTGAGGGTATCAGAATTTTCCTCATAGATACATTTAATATCCCCTGGAACCCCTTTTACTTGCTCTAAGAAGCAATGTATTAGCTGTTTTTGTATTTCTCTTTTTCCCATGTCTTTGTCTGATTTTTGATATATGATTTGAAAGGCAAGCCTAAAATGTTTGCTTTGTTCCATTAATTTATCGGTGATAGTAATTTTGAAATGACCTAATAACTTAGCTGTGAGCAGCTGCCCTTGTATAAATGACATTAGAACAGCTGTCATACGTCCTACTTTATTGGTTAACTGATAGCATCTTGCTTTAACTGAATGAAAGTTTTAAAACATCTGGGAATGAAAATCTAGAAACATCTAAGTAATGCATCTGTCCATATACCAGATCCTGCTGTATATGCCACCCATTCTTCAAATGCAAGCATGTTATAGAATATGCTTTTTTATCATTCCACTGTGGTAAACTCTGTAATAACCTAGACTGTGTATATAAATCTGTAGTGGTTCCCTGTCCCTGTTCTATAGTTTGGACTGGTTTTGTATTTGTTAACTCTTCCTTAAGTTGGGATATCAAGACAGTATTTTGTAATTTAGTCTCTCTTAATTCATCTAATTCTTCTTCCTTTTCCTTCAAACGCTGTTTAAGATCTGTAATTTCTGCCTGTAATTGTTTAAGGGATGTATGATACATGTTATTAGATTCCTCTGTTGACTGTAGGGCTCCTATGCACTTTTGACAGAGGTCTTGGATGTCATTCCTGAACTTTCTAAACTCACCTTGTTTGTCTTTTAAGAATTTATTAAATTCTTCTGTCAGTTTATCATAAGCCTTGTTTCTGTCCTCATCTGTATGTGTAGTCGTTGCATCATTCCACACTTGTACATAATTTTTAAAGGGTATCACAAGACCTACAGGGGATTCTTTCAGTAACAGATGTGACTGTTGTTGTAATTTGGAGATTAATGTACAAACAGGACATAACTGCTTTACATCTGGATATAATGAAAACACTTTACCCTTAGTTAATTCTTTATCATGAAAAGGTCTGTCTTCAGTCTATTTTTTAGCAATATCGTGCAATACGTTTTTATGGCATGGCACACAAAATGCAGTTTCTGTTGAATCACACAATAAACATTTACTATGATATACTTCATTTTTTGTTGCAAATACAAATCAAATGTTACAATCCACTTACATAATGCTTGTATGTCAGTAATAAGGTTTTACATTTACTAATATGCTGTGTATACCAACATTGCAATTTACTCCATATTTTATCTGGTTGTTCTGCTACATTAAGAGTAAAGCTTTGCTTACACTTGCTTGAATTCTAATTGCATCCATACTAAAAATGTGACACAGAAAACGGTCTAACCAGTTAGCAAGAAAACAGGTGATCAGGCTGGAAATTTTTCGGAGTCACTTGAGAAGCTGGTGAAACACAGCAAACACTGAACTGCTGTGAAAAGTAGATATCCACCTTTTCTTGGAGAATTTTATGGCACTGCAACTTTCCTGCACTACAGGCTCAATCTGGATTCAGATGTCTGAGAATCTTTACTCCTGCAAGCTGCATAAACTGAAGTACTTCTGTTTAGGATTTACACATATGTACAAATGTTAGTTATTGCAATTTGACTGAAGTGACCCTCTGCAGGCCTTAACACTCCCTCTGTTTTTGAATGCAGGCTAGCTCACCATTGAAAAATTAATTATCAAGGTGCTACTTACTGTGATGGATCCAAAGTCTTCTTAAGACACTAAGGTCTTGCTAGCTGGATTCTGCTGAAAACAAAGTCTAGTTATAATTGCATTTACAGTCTGTTGCCCAAAGAAACTTGCAGAATGTACACTGATGCAGCACCAAACTCTGTCATTTTAAAAGCAGTAACCAATAAATAACTTTTTATAACAAATCACACAAACTACTGTTACAGCTTCAGGTACTGTGCTACTTTTCTTCTCAAACAGCATGGATGATGTAAGAGATATAATATTACCTCAGAACAAATGTGTGTGCCTACACAAATATCTCTACTAATGTTATCTGCTATAGTCTGTTTATAGTGGTTTTACATCCTGTTTTTCTCCTTGGTATTCTGTTTTGGTCTTTGTATGAAAACATCTGTTTGCTGGTGTTTTTAGAAAAATATGTTTTCATCCTGTAGAGAAATAATACTGGTATTGTCTTTTAAGGAAACATCTTGTGCAAATTCTGACTTGATGAAAACATATCCATTCAAACTTCCTTGCTTAACGGTGTCATATGATAGAAATACTTACAGATTGTTTTCCTGTTGTCCATTCTTTACGGAAACAGGTTAGCTTTTTTACTGACAATGTGAAATGCATACATCCTGTTTTTTTACATTTTTGCTAAGTCTAGAAGAGGTCAGCTTTCTTGCTGACAGTGTGAAATGCATACATTCTTGCTGATTATGTTGGAAAACATGTCCATTAAGCAAATTCCTTATTTTTCAAGCCACAGTCATTTAGTATGGATGATAATCACATATTGCTAAACTCTATTTCTACATTTATGCAAGTTTTATTTTATACCTTATTTATGTTGCATATTTGTAGCAAAATTACTTTCAACCTTAATACCTTGTTGAGCATAAACTAACAGAGTTGTTTAAAAGGATAGATTATGAGGATGTAGTTAAGATAGAAAGTAGTGAGAGTTTGTTTGGGGAAAGTAGAAGTCAAAATGAAGAATAATGGATAGATACTGTTTGGGAGGAGTCTGAGTATGAATGAATATAGTGCAAAGCAGTACAGGAAGGAGAAAGGTTTTTTGGGAATGATGCTAAATGTTAGATGGAAGCTGGGAAATAGGAAAAGAGAAACAGGAGTTTTGTGAGATGCTAATAAAGTTGTTTGGGGAGGGTATGGAAAAGGGTGTCACAGGTGAAATGTATATGAGGGAAGTATAATGCTAGAGTAAGAGTGGATGGGTGGGAATTGGAGGTAGAGTAGGGAATTGAAGTGAAGATTAGCATAGTTAGCTTCTCATTCTCATGTCAGTTATTACAGAGAGTAATGAATTTATAGCTGGTATAGATAAATTAATAATGAGGTGTAAATTATATTTTCAGCCATTTACTGAATGCAGAAAACAAGAAACTTGGGAAACAAACTAACTGGTATATACAGAGTATTCTACTGGTCGACAAAAAGGACAGTGAAGCACTTACAAAGTGGTCCTTAGAGTACAAGAACTTCTCCTTTGGGAGGAATGTTGCAGCCACATTGCAACTCATGGCAGCCATGCATTTGACAGTTACAGTTAACACACGGCAAGGCTTTGCATGTTAAACTTGCTTGCATTGCACAATAACAACCTTCTTAGTGAAAATGTTAAGAGTTGTGCCATGTGCCAGAACTTCTTCCATACTGAAGTCAGGGATTGAGGAAGTGACCACAGAGGAAAGGAAAGGAAAAGAGAAAAAGATCTGCTGGACTGCATTATTGTATGGAGACACAACACTGATAAGCCCAATATAATCACTTAGGAAACATTTATTGAATTACCAGTATAACAAGAGTGCTGTATACACCATAACACCAGCAAATGAAATTACATACATACTAGTCAAATCACACAGGCTCAACACACATAAAACACAGGCTCAACATACATAAAACATATCTGACTTGTTTGAAATTGATACAAACTGAACACACTACCAAGGACTTTTCATTGTTCTACACAGTTTTAAAACAAATACAAATGTAATAACACATGGCACATGGCACATACCTGCCCTGTGGAGGAAGATGGTGACTGACTGGAAGTGGAAACTAAAGTGACGGGAGATTTATTTGATTTATTTATGTACATAATTATTAATTTCTTTCATGGTGAAGCCTACATGGAATTTACATTTTTGCTCAATGAGCAGTAGCGCTAATTGCATATGCATGCCATGCATTACCCTTACAGAGATACAAGCAATGTTTCATGGCACCAACAGTGTTGCCAGCCAGGAAGCATGTAAGCAGCACAAAGGCATATAACACACATTGCCAAATATACTCAGTGCCATCTTCACTACAACATGTATTCTGTATACTGTAGTAAGTGTTCTGTGGTGATAATCAAGGACACATAGTCTGTAGTATAAATACACTAGTCTGGGGAAGTGTGTGTATTGAACAGAGTCACAGACATGAATGGTAGGAATGAAGAAAGAGGAAGACGGCACATGAAACATGCTAATGTACACCAGATAAGGGCATGTCAATGTACATACATCCCAAAGACAAGTCAGTAGCATGAAAAGTAATCAAATATGTACATAATACAGTATGTACTGCTGTTTACACCTCCTGTGTGGGTATATTCATATCATCACACAGTTATTGTATATTATGTGACTGTCACACAAGGTCATATATCAATGGAGATGACTGGCTGTGAAATAAACACCCTGACATGATCACTGGAGAGGATATTTAGCAAGAATGGTGTATACAATAGGTGTATGTTTATATTGTGAAGGTGGGCAAAGTGAGTTGCTTGAATATGACTGAAATGCTAGCATAGGTCTCAACCAATCAGGACAAATAGCAACAAGCCTATGGACAATATTAGACAGAAGCAGGTACAATCATGGACAATATCAGAATAATATCACCATTAATCTGTGACACTGACATAAAATGCATAATTGTGAGTTATTACACATGTTCTGCATGAACAAACTTGTACAACTGTAATGATTTGTCAGTAATCTATAACAGAAATCAAGCACACCGTCTTCAAAAATTACCACTTTTTGGAGGTGTTCAGAGGGACACTGTTAAACCTGTAGTTTGAATTATGAGCAGTCCTGGGTAGTTGAGATGTTTGCATGACACAACAGCAGCAATCAGCACTTGCAAGAATGTATCCCATGCCAACAATATTGTCAATGAGCTGTGTATTTACTAAGTACATCACAGGAACAAGTATCACACATGCATCTTGCAGAAGACCTTGAAGGGAAGTTGGCACTGTTGACTCCTAATTGTTATGCATCACAAAGAATTCTTATATCTGACCAAAAAGATGTATGGATGTTAATTGTGTCAAAAGTTTTACACTTGAGTAAATCATCCCTGGAAGACATAGGTATTGGCCATATGGATAACAACATTTAAAAACAACACCCTATTATTAGTAGACTCCCTAGACATGCTGTGAATTGCATTCCTCTGCAACAGGTAATATCAATGGATATTGTCCGCAATATCTGAAATTGATGTATAAATTAATAAGTGATCCATTATAATGAATGGTGCAGCAATATGTGAGACTGATTGCAATGCATCAGTATGCCCATGTACGCAGAAACTGCAGCACTGCAAAGACTAGCGTCAATGAGCGAGGATGCTGTCACTGTGATACTGTTCACATACCAAATGATACATGCAGCACACATTATATCAGCACATGTCAAATCCAAGTCGTGCTACATGATCACTGCCTCCCTGAAATTACCATGGAAACTTTTGTACTACCATGAAATCCTGACATTCATGAATAACTGTTCATGCAAACTATCAAGTGGTAATACTGATGTGATGTGCTGGTATGTCCATGACACTGTATAGTCACACTATAGCTGTACCTAGGGTACAATTGCACATTATAGGTTTATATGTGCATAGGACAGTACTAGGCTAAAGTCCCAAGATCCCATAAAAGCCTAGCCATGTGTAACATGTATTTCATAATTTTAAATAGATATGTGAATGATGTTCACACAGGTATGATCCTATGCTATGTTATATAATACCAGCTGCCTCTATCCATGAGGGACATGGCTGCAACAGGAATACAGTCATGATTAGCAATCCATTGAATTAAGTTCCAGTTGAAGAGGGTCAGGCAAGGCCTTTAGTTTATGTGACTGGGAAGCCTATTCCAGAGAAGGGTTAGTGACTGAGATGTATCCAGAGTCTACTCTGGAGTGTACACTAACATCACAGTGTACTAGAATATGTTCATTGGATTTACTTCTATGCCTTGTTGTTTTTACATTATTTCTCTGCATCACCTACATTTTCATATTGTACTTTATTGTATTTATAATTCCTGTTATGACTATACTTCTTGTTAATACAAACTGGTCCAATATTATGTAACTGTTATACTAACTGCCTTTGTGGAGCTCTTCTTCATGGGCCTCCACTGAAAATGGGTTCATCTTGGCTCAGTGAACTTTCCCAGTAAACAAATAATAATATATAAATTAATGAAGTAATTAATTAATTAATTAAAGTACCTATTTCTAAAACATGATTTATTATGTCAGAGACTCAGTTAACATCCTTAGAACAACTGACCCTTGTGCAGTTTCCATTAACAAACTGTAACATTTCCATTATGGCGGTATTGGAGACTGCCCTGTAGGCCAGACACAGATCGACCCTTAGTAGTCTGTAGGAGATATAGTACAGTGATAGGACTTTCAATGTCTCCACATAGGACTTGTTGTTTATACCATGTATCTTCTTTGTGTGATAACTCAGAGGTTGCTCTAGCTGTTGCAGATGTGTGGTGAGGTACATGTAAAACGGTGCATTGTACTTAATTATTAGTATGACAAGAGCTGAGAACAATGCAATTATAATGTTCTTTGATGTGAATAGCCTGTCCATACTTACAAAATGTGCTACATACAAAGGTTTGTCACCCTTGTGGTCACATGCTGCTGGAAGTTCCGCTTACTATCTACCCAGGTCATGTTCCACTTGGTCTACTCATAGGGTTGTGCTGTCCATATTGTAATTAACTTGTGTATTTGCTTTCAAAAAGGGAATAATTATACCTTTTGTTCATCTAGTATGTCCCCATAGCTCTGGCATATGTTAATATTTTCTGCAGTGTATCAATAGCATTCTTGGATTCAGTGATTGTCCAGAATTTGCAGTTGTCCACAAAGTTGGTTAGACAAAGGCTATCTAAGTTTCCATTGACTTCTGGGAATTAAATACTGAACAGGAAAGGGCCTAGTACAGAACCCTGAGGTATGGCCCTGGTCACTGGACTCCTGCTAGAGGTAAATTCACACACTTTAACCGTATGTGTCCTGTTTGTGATCCATTTGTCTACCCACTTGTTGATATATGTTTTTTGCCCACTTGAGACAGTTTCTCTGTAATACCTGAGTGTGGATTTGTGTGAAATGCCTTGGTCATATGAAGTTATGCATATGACTGTCATTTCCTGATGCATGCCCGTGATGACCTTGAAGAAGTCAACCAGATTTAACAGACATGTTGTAGCTTTATTGAATCAAAAATGGATTTGGTACATAGTTGGGAGATTACCTGTGTCCTTTTTGATAAGGCCCATGATGAGTCTTTCATCTACCTCACAGATGAGGAGAGTCAAGAGTATGTGTCTATAATTCTCTGGATGAGGTGATGGCCCCCCTTGTTCAGACAGATGACTGTTGCTGCACACCCTTCTGCCAGAACATAGGCTATCTGGAGGCTGTGTTTAAGTATAGATCCAACTGTGTCTGCTAGGTTAGGTTTTAAGTTATTCAGTAGGCAACCTGGAATGTTGTCAGGGCCCATTGATTCCATGTTTTTAGCCTTAGAGAGTGCACAGATGAGCTGATCTCCTGAGGAAGTAAGCTAAATAATGTTTGCATATATAATTTGGCTGATAAAAAGTGGGGACAGGGAGTGATGTATGATCCAAACTGTCAGCTATCATATTGTCTATTTTCTCCAGTTGCATATGGATGGTGGTATGCACAAACAGCTCTGATGTTAGTTGTGTATTCCCTTAACATTTTGTATTTATTTAAAAAATATATTTGTGACAACACCTCCAAATGCAACTTTGGGTATGCATCACATGCCCACAGTGGTACTGTTCACATAGTTATACAGCTTTACCTCTGTCACATACTTACATCATTAGTACATCATATGCCTATATGTTTTTCATTGGAAAGCTGTGTGTGAATGCACTGATACCATACATGAACACATTACAAATTAGGTGTATGTGGCTCATGCAGAACAGTTGCTGACATAAATGCTGATTGTCACACAATGCTGCTGGGGACCACCTTAATAATCCTTGGGAATAGCAACACAATTACACATACAATGAATTCCATAAGGTTGTGAATGAATCAAAAGTTATGATATGTTTGTGTATATAACATCATTACAACCTGTAGATGAAACAAGACTTGTGTGCCCATGTAATCAGTATGGCATTATATTGATGTATGTTGCAGAGCATTTCATGATGGTAGGTAGACACATGCACCATGTGCCATACTGCAAGTGTCATTGTGATGGCTGAATGAGAGCTGCCTAGAATGTTATGTTCCACTACAAAAACATTTGCCTTACTAAACCAACAATATACATAGTATCATCCCATGGCAGTTCTCAGGAGGCATGCTACTATAGCTGTTATACAAGAAACATGCCATCAAATGGTAGCAGCAGACATTAACTCATATCACAGATTGTATTTCCATCTTGTAGACCTACCATACATCCACACCTCAACATAGCACATGTGAATGACAGCAGCACTAACATGTGAAATGTTCATAGGGTCATAGGATATTACTGGGCTAATGGTCAACATCACATAAAATCTTAGATATTCTTATACAATTTAAACCACAATGACTATATCTATGTGATGGAAGATAGTAAGGCTAGGTGTGTATGAGTGTATTTTTTATTCATTACATACTGCCTCTCTCCATATGTGACATGTGCACCACCTCATGACAGAATTAGCAATCACCCATACAGTAGTCTGGAGATGGCTTGCTGAAGCTCATGGGAGGACTCTGCTTCATGATTTGTGCATGCATCTTTGAGATGAAAACACCCTTCAGTCCTCTGTAGGAAGGATGTTATGTGGTCAGAGGGAAAAGGGAAATGTTGGATTTATGTGGCTATGTTAAAGGTTCTCCTAAGTGGTATTTATAGGTTCATATGCAGTCCCTAGAGCCCTTACAACCCTAGCCATGTTAATCCCAAGTTGCCTCAATTGCCCTTGGTTAGATGGATGTAATTCGCAGAGCAAGTCTATGATAAATACCAACTACCCTTTGCATTTAAATGAAAAGAGATTCAAATGATCATACAATGACCTTAATGTACCACCACCCATGCACACAGCAGTTAACTGGTCTGATTTGAATAGTAAACCTGTGTAGGTATATAATCTGGATTCTACACAATGGAATGACATGTCTGACTTTAACATTGTCATGGTGCACATTATAAAAGATGATAGAATCATTGTAGGCTGAGAAGAAGATGTTGGGAGGAGTGTCTGACATAGATGTGAAGTCACATCTTGGTGTAAATTTGCCTCAGTGCTTTTATTTGAATGAACACACACTCAAGTTTACTGCTATAAAATTATAACCCCTATCTATTTACTGAAGTTGGAGCACACTGTACTTAACATTAGTGCCAGAGCACAAGCTTGACTTAAACAGTGTCAGAGTGCACTTTATAGAAGATGACATTATCAGTGTATGTTAACAAGAAAATGTTGAGAGGAGTGTCTGACATAGCTGTGTACTCTCATTGAGTTCTAAAACGATTACCAGATTGGTTGTTGAATGAACACACACACAAACACCAGTTGACTGTAGTGAGATTAGAACTCATACCTAACTATCTATAGAACACACTACTTAACACAAACATCACAGCACAACTCTGTCTTTCATAGTGTCAGATAACACTTTATCACTGATGACATCAGCAGTGTCTGATAAGAAGGAGATGGTCGTAGGAGTGTCTCACATGCTGTTCTAAATGGTCTCCAGAATGTGAGCTAACTGAACACAAACACACACACTGACCACTCTGAGACTAGAACCCCTATCTAACTAACTACAGAAGACAGCACTTAATGAAAGCAGCACAGCACAAGACTGGTTTGCATAGTGTCAAATCACACTTCATAGCTGATGAGATCAGCAGTGTATCTTTGGGAGAAGATGTTGGGAGGCTGTATGAAATGGCTGTGTAGGCATGTACAATTGTAAAAAAGGATTGTTCTCCATGATACTTGATTGCTGACAATAAGATACAGACTCATGTTTCTCTGACTATGCACACACACACATAAGTTGACTGCAGTGTGATTAGAATTACTTCCTAACTAGTTACATACACTAGAGAACACAGCACTTAATGCAAGTGTCATGACGCAAGCATAATTTTTAAACTGCTGCTGGATGCTTTATAGCAAATGGCATCATCATTCTATGTTTCAGGGAATATGGGAGGCCTATATGAAATGGCTGTTTAGGCATGCACAGCTGTCAAAATTTTTGCTTTCCATGGAGTTGGACTGCTGACAGGAGGATGCAAGCTCATGTTCTTCTGACTATGTACACATATAAACACACACCACTTGACTGTGGTGAGATTAGAACCCATGTCTAACTAGTTATGCAAACTAGAGAACACAGTACTTACTGCAAACACCATAGCACAAGTTTGACTTTGGAGCTGTTGCTGAACACTTTATAGCAGATTACATCATCACTGTATTTTTGGGAGGCCTGTATGAAATAGCTGTGTAGGCATGTATGACTATGCATACACACACACTTACACATACATACAGACACACAATGTGGCTGTTGTGGTAATTTAACCCCCACCTAACTATTTTGCTCCCATCTGCAGGACACAGTAGTTAATATTTGCACCATCCCAAAAGTATGCTTTTTCGTTGTCATACTGGTCTTTGTAGATGATGACATCACCACTATATGATGTAGGTAACATATCCTGTTATGACAGCAGTATGCAAAGTGTGGACTTTGGATTTTCTGTTTTGGTTCCAATGTGCAAATATTGTTTAACAGTCAGATTCTAAAACTAGATGCAATATGCTGTCAGGAATGCATGTTGCAGAACTGAAAGATATGCTCCTGTTCCTCCATATGATGTGTACATTGCACACTTACAGTCATAAACAGACACACACACACACACACACACACACACACACACACACACACACACACAAAACACACACGTTTTGTGATCAGCATGGATGCAGCTGTGGATGTATGTGTGTTCATATTTGTGATGGATTGATGTCCACATTAAGATATTTATAAGACAATCTCAATGTCTATTGTCTGTATAAAGTTTTAGATGATGCAACACTGCAGGTGTGCTATTTATTTTTGCAGTGTAGTTGACATTTAGGAACTATCACTAACATATCCATTTTTAAATGCACTAAAAAGTCCCTTCCCTTTGGTTGTGCTTTACATGGATTTTAATGGGATGAAGACTAATTGGACAATAAATGTAGTAATACGTGCCAATCACCTCTTTATACAGTGCACTGCCAAGCAATTTCTTTGTGTGATCAATGGCAAAGTGTTTGCACATGTGAGGTTCACATTTAATGAATACAACTTATAATTGAGAATTACTCATGGATATACGCTATGGTTGAACTAGCTGACAGATACTGTGGTGTTCCTACTGTAATTTCTATTTGAAATGTGTTATACATTTTATAATATTAACAACTGCTGTTATTGCTTTCCTCATTTGTGCTGAGTTAAGCGATGAGCAAATATGGGTCATTTCTTAAAAAAGAAAATAGTAATCTTCCTATTGGTCCACCTTCTTTCATGCAAACACACTAAGCAGTGTGGCACAGCCAACAGCACTTTGGACAGTACTAGGTGTGCTGCCTACCTTTCCTGTGGCAGCAAGTGTAAGAGCAGCACTCTCATATTTTGAGTACAAATGACACAGTGGTCGCATCCAGCTCAGCCTAATTTTTTTACGCATGTTGTCAGGATAGCATTACATAAGTAAATGTGATAATTTCTGCAAACGTGAGAGGCAATATTTACACTGAAGTACTATATAAAATGAACACCATTTGACTGATTTATGTCAACAGTATACATATGGATTTGATACATTCAGCATTTTAAATATATGTTAGAGTAAATGTTTCAAAGTACTGCATTTACTTTGCTTTAACTATGTGTTCCTTTAGCACAGTGGGTTTAAGCAGCATTGTGAAGAGGAAATTGCACTATGCCATAGGACATGAAAAGCCATTAACTGTCACTCAGCATTGGTGAGCAAATGCAGAGGACAAAAAGTGAAGGCCTTTCTTAGGGATTTATTATTTGTGTGTGCTGTGTGATTTTATTTTTTGACCAGATTATAGGTGTGAAAATGGTGTAGATAGGAAAGTGGAGAAATGTGGGGAGGGTCAAGCAGGGGGAAGAGCAAAGGAGACGCAATATAAGAATGTGCAGGAAGGAATTAGGAAGAACAATAGCTATCCACTTCTTCAACAGTATAATATGATCATGGATATAAAATTGGATGAATTTGGACTGTCACCTCAACACAGATGGGTGACAACAATGCAATCATGATGTATAGCCAATTGGACTGAATCAAGTATGTCGAGAATACACATGTGAAGTGGAGAGATACGTATGGGACAATTTTTTTTTTTTTTTGTGGGACAGATACCCAGTTTTTATTTTATTTTTTTATTACAAAAAGAGAGGAATGTTGGGTAAGGGACGTAGGTAGGTCAGGGTCAGGTAAGTAGAATAGGAAAGGAAATGGGTGTAGACAAACAGGACAAACAAGACAGAGACATGGATAGTGAGGGACACAGAAGTTTGGGGATATCATGATTGGGGATTGGGAGGGGACATTGGAGGCCCATGCCCATCAAGCAGGGAGAGAGCAGGAATATCCTCCTCACCCTCAAAACTGTTATCCCTGTCCCCTTCCATAGCTCCTTGTTGGAGTGCTTGATGTTTTGGTTTTCTCAACATTCCAACAAGCATCTTCTACATAAGGCTAAGGCTTGTACCAATTGTACTTTCTACAACCTCACACACTATGCCTGGCAGCTGCTGGTGGATAATGAAATCCCCACCTCCATCAATAGTTCCAGAGTGTACCACTGCACCATATGCCAAGGTAATGCTACCTGATGTTTATGGTCCAGGAACTAAAGGGGCTGTAGAGGCAGTACTGTCACGTTGTGACCCAGATGTCCTGGGCATTCGTGTGGCAGCTTTTGGAGGAATGGCAGGCTGAGCCGCACTGGTTGGCCTAGCTCCCTGTGCTGGAAATCATTTTGTCGGTTGTTAGAAAATTATGATATCAGAATGGTATGATCACACATATAAAAATAAAAAAGAGATCTAAGGGATTGGGTAAGACAAAAAAAGAAAAAGATAATTAGAACCATCATATGTCATATACAATAAATTACAACAACAAAAATATTTTTTTTACTTTTATGTTAGCTATACTTTCTAAAAGTACAAAATAGGACTGAGAATTGTGCCATATATCCTTGAAATATGCATGTATTGTACATATGCTTTTAAATATAATACAGATTAAGTTAAGAACATGGCATTTATGCTAACTTTATTGAAATACCTTGAACTACAGAATGAAACATGCATGCTTGATTTTACAGTTAAGATATGCATGCTTAATTTGGTATTACTATATGGAAGAGCAATACTTGCAAAAAATAATTGTTAGTTTATGCTGCATACATACCCCTTGCTTCTCTCAGTCTTTATAAGCATTCAGCATGGGCCTGTATGTTTGCTGAAATCTCCTGGGTAGCTATAAAAAGGAGAGAAAAAGAGAAGAGCATTATGCATACCGGTCTTGGCTATCTGTAGCTTTGTATATAATTTAAAGCATGTTTATCTGTATACTTACATAATTGTGGGATGTCTGCAGTTCTAAACTCATCCAACCACTGGCTGATTTGCTCCAGCTTGCACCTTTTTGGGTCAAAATAATGGTACATGCACTGCTCTCCAGTGTGTGGGATGCCAGTTACATTGAAGACAGCCTTGGTTAGACTGTTCCAAGCCTCTGGTTTATATTGAAACCCAGTGCAGGCCCCCTATAGTAGCCTATGGCTGTGGCACTTTATGAGAAATGCAAAGAAAATTTTGGACATCTTCCTTCCTAGCTTCTGCCATGTCTGCATAGTCCATCCAACAACAGCTAAAGTACTTTCCCTCCAATTTGTGATTTCATGTTTTATGGCTAGTGTGCAAACCTTCGCAACCATGCCAACCACAGCTGTCTGATGTTAAGCAGAGAGCAAGATCACCAAACAGAGATGAAGGCAGTTTATGAAATAGGAAGGGTAATGTGACAGTTGGCATTAATTTATGGCTTGTCTGCTACTATAACTGGTAGATGACTTGACTTTTCAGACAAGTAATGGGGGGTATAAATGTTATGGCTTGACACATTTTTGTGTAGCCTTACACACCAATCAAAGTAATTAGTACAATGCGGGGTTCAAACTTAATGTAAAGTAGAGAAAATATATTCTTGCACATATGTATTTTTGCTTCTTTGCCACAGAAGAAGTGTTTGGCAGAACTGCTCACTAATTATATAGACACATTTAAGAGTGAGTGGGTAACCACGTATGTGTATGACCTGACAAGGTCCTGGTTTATGGATTCTCATGTGTGATGCAGGAGTAATGTGTGACAATATAGTGGAAATGCATATAATTTTATTACATACACAAAACAATTCTGAGTTCTGGGTCAAACTACATGATGCATTCAGTTTTTCAGCCGGGCACTGTGTTATGTGAGTTGTGTATATGAATATCATTGAAGTATGAAGTCCACCCAGGGCAGAAAAGAAACTTTTAGTTACAGAAACATAACTATCAAGATACCCTTAGTCACACATATAATTCATGTAATATCAACTACTCTTCTTCTTTCGGTTGCTCTCATTAGGGGTCACCACAGCGGATCATCTGTTTCCATTTCTTCCTGTCCTCTGCATCTTGCTCTGTCACACCAACCACCTGCATGTCCTCTCTCACCACATCCATAAACCTTATCTTAGGCCATCCTCTTTTCCTGTTACCTGACAGCTTCATCCTTAGCATCTTTTTACCAATATACTCTGCACCCCTCCTCACCACATGTCCAAACCAACATAATCTTGCCTTTCTGGCTTTGTCTCTAAATGTTCCAACCTGGGCTGACCCTCTAATATACTTATTCCTAATTCTGTCTACCCTCGTCACACCCAGTGCAAATCTTAACATCTTTAACTCTGCCATGTCCAACTCTGACTCCTGCCTTTTGTCAATGCCACTGTCTCCAACCCATATAACATAGCTGGTCTCACTACCCTCTTGCAGACCTTCCCTTTCACTCTTACTAGTACTCGTCTGTCACAAATCACTCCTGACAATCTTCTCCACCCACTCCATCCTGCCTGTACTCTGTTCTTTACCTGTCTTCCACACTCACCATTACTCTGAACTGTTGATCCCAAGTATTTAAACTCATCCACCTTTGCCACCTCTACTTCCTGCATCATCACCATTCCTCTATCATCTCTCTCATTCACACACATATACTCTGTCTTAGTCCTGCTGACCTTCATTCCTCTTCTCTCTAGAGCATATCTCCACCTCTCCAGGGTATCTACTGCTATACATAGTTATTGTTATGTATAATTATCTTTATATTGTTATTTTTTATTAAAAAAATTGAGTAGAACAGCATGAATAAAGTTTGGAGTGTGCTAGATTAGAATTCTGATTCACCTGCAGTGTGGTCATGAACTTACACCAGTTGCTACAGGAAAGTCCGGTAAGCAGGGGTATTTTTTTAACACTCATTGCTATCCAGAGTGCTCATTGCCACAAAGGACATGTTTATCAGACATGCTCATGCTCATTAGTTTTACAGACACATTAAAGAGCTGAGTGGTTAAGCATGTATGTGTGTGACATGAAAAATCGGAAAATTAATGTTTAATTGTAGAACCATAATTACACGGATACTCACAGTTAGACATATTATGTGCATACTCAATACATCTGCTATACATAGTTATTTTTTATATATAATTACTCTTATGTTGTTACTTTTTATATCAATTACAGTGGAACAGCATTACTAATACTTGAAATTTGCTGGATTAGAACCCTGGCTCAGCTGTATTGTATCCCTTAACTTATATCTGCTGCCACAGGGAGAACTAGGGAGGGGGTGTATTTTTTACACTCATTACTATGTATGAGTGCTAACTGCCAAGTAAAACCTCTTAACATGTTTGTGCAATGGAAGACCATACATGTAACAATCTATCTTTTTTTTAAAACTGACAATGTCTCTTTATTGTCTGCAGGTGTTGTGGAACTGCAGGTGTTGTATATGCATGCTGACAGTTGTGCAAAGCTGCATACCGTGTTTGTGTGATGGAAGGCAAAAGATATAACATTGTATCTTTTTTGAAAGTTACAATGTATCTTTTTTGTCTGCAGCATTACACCATCCCCGGGATTCATGAAGCTTGCGCCAGGCGCACGCATAGCGTAGGTGTTATAACGCCAAATATGGCCGCCGAGTGATTCAGGTGCGATATAATTCCACGTGCACTACCTGCTTATGCCAGATCTGCGCAGCCCTTGGCGTAGGTATGCAAATCACCCCATGTGCAGTGTTGCACCATGCAAATTAAGGCATATAGTGATTCGTGAAGTGGTGCAGGCGTAGCGTAAGCCCACGGAAATGTAAAGCAAAAAACACGGTTTACATTTTCCCAAACATAACATCGGAGCTATGGAAGAGGGCCAGACCCAGGTATTTCAACGTGACCATATGCCATTGGCGAAATACACAGCCAATGGCATAAGAAAAGATGCACAACATGTAAATAACAACATTTAATGTCATGTCCACAGTAACGCACAGCAGAACCGCAGGGCATGTGTGCGGAAGCTGTAACATAAAGAAATAATATAAAAATGTCATAAAATCGCAACGTAATAGAAATCAGGTTTACAGCATAACACACAATGGTAGGCATGGAACACCACAACCAAGGTGCAAGGGTTGCTAAGGGCTTGCGATAGTGTTCTGCGCGGTAACTATGAATTAGTAGTCAATGCCATGCAAATGAGGCACATAATACTGAATCGCAAATGTCCCACCGGAGGAAGGTTGTACCATACGGCGCAGCGGTATAACACCGAGGAGTGGCTCAGAGGAGATACATGACATCTGCAGAGGGGTGTGCCACTGTAGCACTAAGCACATTGGAGCATTGCAAATCTGGCCTGTCTGTTGCTAAGCAAAGCGGCAGGATAGGGGTGGGGAGGAATCGTTTAGCTGAGAGCACACATGGTGGCCAAAAGCGCATGTGTATGAGGATGAAAACATGCCCGAAACCCAGTAATTGGACGCACGCGCCACAAACAATAGCAGAAACAGGAAGGTCAGGGGAAGAAAAGGAAATGCGGAAGTAGGGTAATTGGAGTACTAATGAGCAATCAACACCAATCAACCCACGAAGGCCAATCAATGGCAGCTGACAAGTACGCTTGCAGAAACCTGCAAAACAGGATAGGGGAGGCATGTGAATGCAAAGAAAGGAGGGGAGGTATTGGATTGCAAAGATAGGAGACCTGACACAGCAGAGCAAAGCAAACTGACAGCAGACCGGCAGTAGCACACATAACGCAAGATACGCCAGGTCCAGGAAAGCACAAATGAAAGTAGGCTGCAGGATGCATGCCAGAAAATGGTAGGTGCAACGCAGAAATGTAAAGGGAAGGTCAAGAGGTAATCCACGGCAGGCAAATGTAATTCATCACCAAAGGCACCACAATAGTAGTTCCGGCAGTAAAACACATAACATAACCTGTAGCTCTGACGTACATACACACCCTATGACATCATCGGTGTTCACAGCACAATAGTATAAAGTGTGTAAGCACCCAACACACACCTGTGTATTCCCAAACACCGCACCATAGGTGTAAACACACGGGGAACTTTTAAAATGTACATGTTGGGAGCTGCCATAGCTGTGATTCATCAGCATGTGTTAGAGACTGATGGTGTTGTGGAGGATGATGCCGACAACCACCGCAGGCCTTGGAGGAGAAGGAGAGAGTTCAGACCAAGGGTAACCTACCAGGGGCTACATGACCTGGAGATAGTAGAGCGTTACAGGGTGGACAGGGACATCTTACAGCAAATAGTGGAGCTGTGCCGGCCACGCCTGAGAACCAGAAACAACAGAGGGGAACCCATACCAGTGGAAACGAAGGTATGTGTAAGCCTGTGAATACTGGCCACAGGTACCTTTTAAAGGCCAACTGGATATATAATGGGTATCTCACAGGCATCAGCATCCAGGGTACTACACCAGTTCCTGGATGCCATGTTACCACATGCCAATGAGCAGATATACTTCGCCAGAACTCAGGAGGAGTTGGCCAGCAATATGCGTCACTTCCACCGTGTGGCACAATACCTGGAGGTATTGGGTGCGATAGACTGCACGCACATACAAATCAAGTCACCACCCGGTGAGCAGGCTATGCGCTACATAAACCACAAGGGATTCCACTCCATCAACTGCCAGGTCATGTGCAATGCCCAGGGCATTATCATGGATGTGTGTGCTGGCAGCCCTGGAAGCTACCATGACTCCCATATCTGGCATGCCTCACAGCTGTATCAGGTATTTGTCAGCGAGGGACATCCCACATGGCCATCTCGTGAAGGATACTGGCTATGCACTGGAGCCGTGGATGATGACTCCCATCAGAAATGCACACACACCCATGCAAGAACGCCATAATGAGGCACACGCACAAACCAGAATCATCATAGAGCGTGTGTTCGGGATGCTGAAATCACAGTTCCGGTGCTTGGATACATCTGGTGGAGCCTTGCAGTACTTTCCAGGCACGTGTGCCCACATCGTCATAGTATGTGCCATGCTACATAATATGATCCTGCGGAAGCAGCTGCAGCAGGGACAAAATGGTGAAGGCCCTCATAGCCCACCGCAATTGCCAAGGCCAGTACAGGCACAGAGGGATTCAGACCATGAACACACTGTGCCAGCCCCAGTAGGCAGCCGGAGGCGTGCCCAATATGCCTACGCCTTGGCAAAGAGGGAACGTATAGCACATACACTGACCGTGTAGGCCCCTACGGACTGACACCTCTCCACCTGCACACACAGTAAAATGGATGGCACACAAACATGACCACCTGTAAATTTTAATGTATAGGTGGCCCAATGTGTGACTCCTACATAGGCAGCCCTCAAACATTGTAAACACAACAGCCAGTGCAACACGGAATGCCAGCACCTGAACAGTACATGAGTCTTACAGCATATGGTGGTGCTGTGTGCCTGTCACGTTCCCCGCCAGATATATATATATATATATATATATATATATATATATATATATATGTATATATATATATATATATATATATATATATATATATATATATATATATATAGATATATATATAGATATATATATATAGATATATATAGATATATATATAGATATATATATATATATGTACATATATGCATATATATAATACAGATAGAAAGGGCAATAGAGGGATATATGGTGATATAGATGGATTCAGCGATATCTGCAAATATGATAGATAGTTCAATGACATTCATAACATCTTGGAGGTACAAATAAATAGGATACCGCCAACCATGGAATGTGTAACATACCGACATGCGTAACCACGAGGCTGAAAGACCGATAGAACACAGTACCGGAACAGTACATCCACGAGTAATAGTATGATGATATGAAGGGACAGTCACCGCTGACTGTGTCGCGGTCCACGTAGGTACTGTGTTCAACTGTGTCTGTGAGTGCCGTAGTCTGTGTAAGTGTGCGTTGAGGGTGCCGTGTGCGTTTCTGTGTGACTGTAATGTGTGTGTGTCCGCAACATGTGTATGTTGGTGCCAAGTCAGTGGCAGACCAGTATGGTAGGTGTGGGTATAGCTAGCCTTAGGCATAAGGTTACTACCTGTACCACAGTAGGAGGGACATCCCTACCCTGGGCAGGTGTGTCCTGACATAAAACAGTACAAAGGGCAAATGTCCGAGATGGTAGGACATAAATATGTCCCATATATAATGTAACAGTTGTATTTAATAGTTATGCCTGTATGTAAGAAACTTAAATGTTACATGCAATATGATAAGTATCCAAAGTCACAACAATAGGTATGTAGTGAGGATAAAAGTATGTGCTACCTGTGTACTGACCGTGGCTACGTGTTGGCCTGTAAACACTGCTTTGTGTCCTGCAAGTGTCCAACAATGACCATATGATAAGGTGGCAACCCATGGCAAACAGGGTCTTTTAACAACACAACCACAATGACTGCAAATATCTGGGACAGAAATACAAGGGATAGCTGTCACCTACACATATCCCCTGATATATCGCTGCAATTACGGAGGTATACAAGTAGCAAGCTCACCTGCAGACGATATAGAAACCAATTAACAATGGCCCAACGTACAATCCCGTAACATAAGTCTACTAACTGTTAACTCTCTAATCAGGGACGGAGCCCACACACATATATACGGATTATGTAGAAATGCAAGGCCCACAAACCGTATATGTTACGTACAACCACAGACATCCCCCACACTAGAAACTAAAGCAATACGAACTGTAATAGCAGCACAAACATCCAGTCAGTCAATTACATCTGCAGAACCCTCAACATACTATGTGATAGACACAATTAAAGGCGACATGCAAAATTGCAGGCGTTGTATAATGGAACAAACAGCCATGTTACAGGTATTGATTGCAATACTCCGTTAACAGACGTCGGGATGACAGGTACACCCACATGTTGAACCAAATACTCTACCTGTCACACACAATCCACGGGGACATGAATCCAAACTATACTTGTCTCCATGCATAGCAGTTGCAGTTACTCATAACAAAACACAATACAGACCGTCTCCCCGAAGGTAGGGCAAATAGGCAACGCCAAGTGGAGAATCCAATTATACCCCACTGTCGCCACGTAATTGGCAAATGGAGTAGCTGCACAGCTGATATGCAAGTAATTAGTCACTCAGGAACACCAATTGGTGGGAAGAATCCACATGTTTCAGGTATCGACGTATATAAGGATGACTTGCCAGACATTCAAACCGTATGCTCATACCGAAAAACAGTTGAAACACTGTGAGAGAGATAGAAACGAAATGCCATAACGACAACAAGGTATGTAGAATGCCCGATATGTAAGGTTATGTATAGCATGATCTGTATTAATTAGTTTTACTGTATGTATAGCCTGGTTTGCATTAATTAAACGTGTCCGCAATGCATAAAGTGGGGAAAGGTATTGATGTAGTGATGTCTTGCTGAGCATACTAACGCTTGTAAAATCTGTGCGTCCAGCAGTGGGACACAAGGTACACAGCACAGACACCAGAAGGGATGCTACATGAGGCCATTAAACAGAACAATGCCATACAACTCGCCGTCAGTGGTAGGGTATGTCCAACAAGGACGTGTCATAGCAGGGGATAGTATATGTTGATATACTGTCACAGCACGCATGTGTATGGGTAAATAACGTTAATGACATATGTAAGGTGGTCCTGCTGAGCAAGTATGCTTTGCATTATGGGACACTATGTGAAATATGTGTAATGTATAGTATTATAGGTAGATATGACAGATATTCTACACAGCATAACAGGCATATCATGCATACCACAGGTATCGTCTATTGGTATGTACAATAACAGGATACATATGGCCTGTAGGTATGGGACATAGTAATAGCATGATAGCTAATCTAAATGGAAGGGCTACCAAGTAACCATGCACAAAGGACATGTAATAGCTGCACTGGTGCATAGTGGGGTACTATGCAGTCTGTCAAGTCCATGTGTAAGCACGACTACAGTGTTCACACTAGTGGCACCTCTCCAGGGTAGTGTCCTGTGAAGATCAGAGCCAGGTGTCACCTGCACCACTGCACAGTACAGCCACTGCAGTGATCCCAGGCCTACACGTGTCTCCCAACCACCAAGGGAGGTATCACATGAACAGTGCTACTGAGTGTCCCTGTGTGATGTACAGAGGACTTATGTTCCACAGCATGGTGAGTGTCCTGTTTGGGAATGTAACCCAGAAGCACATCCCACTCATTGTGGTGTGTGTGCACATATCCATGAGCATGTTGCTCACAGTGGCCTCTGCTTATGTTGCGTATGAGGAGTATATCCATCAATAATGTTGTGGACATGGGCCCTGTCTGATCAGCAGAGGTCACCCCTGAGTATGTAGTATGCAAATGTGTACAGATGTGGTGTCCATAGTGCAGCCGCATATTTAAACTGTCTGAGCTCAGTAAACGTCATGGCGTGTTAATGTTGTGGCATGTAAAGCTGTAGCTGTTGTGTAAGGTACACACTAAATGGGGTGGTGTAACCTTGAATGTGTGTAGATGCCTTGAGTTCAGAGGTACATTGGGTGCCTATGTACCAGTTACACACCCAGTACAGATAGGTGTGGCCACGTAGGAGGATATCCACGCCACAGTGGCAATACGGTAACCACAGGACTGGGTGCGACATATGTGTGTACTGCAAACATGTACAATGTGATATGTATGTAGGGGATTACCATCCATGTGATAGTCAGTGGGTGAATGGTGTAATGCAAAGGTGATGTGCATGCACCTTGTGTCATGCAGCTTGATGCCATGATAGTCATATTATGTATCTGTCACAGCGACACCCGTATGGTTGGAGTCAGTATCAGCTGGTGGAGCAATCATGGTGCTTGGTATGTAGGGGTTCTAAAGCTAGGCAGTGAAAGTCCCCTGTGCCAGCCTGTTCCGCAGGGAAGCATATACTTAACATGAGGGGCCCTATGACTGAGGACTGTGGTATGCCAAAGTACCTGACATGTAGTAGGTACTATGGTATGCTGGCCTCACTGTGTGTCCTGTCCATGAGCCACATAGCATAACATCCTGAGACACAGGGTATGATGTGCAGGTGGATGTGTATGTTGTCAATACCAGAATGGGGAATGGTGCTGAAAGGCAATGAGAGGACAATGTAGGATGTGTGGACTCCCGTACCATCAGCAACCACCCTGGTAACTGTATGAAAGGAGTCCACCATGTGTAGGGACCATGCTCTGGCCTTAACAAGCCCAACCCGGGTGGCAGCAGAGGACGGGAGACCAACAATGTATCTGAGAATGACGTCCTTGACGATGTGCCCCATAGCCACGCAGAACAGTCCAGTCAGGTGTGTAGGACTATAGTCCCACTCGTGCAATGTGGTGCCACCTGTGTGTAGTGTGATAAATGCTGCTGTGTGCCATTCAGGGTCTACAATGTCTGAAACAAGGCTATTACTGAATATGGTGGCCTAGTGGGGAGACAAGTAATTCAGAGGTTGGTGGACATCACAGCCTGGGACGTTGGAAGGTGACATGGGACCAGTGTCCCAGGACACATAGAGTGTAGGTCAGTACTGTGTAGGTGTGACCACAGGGATACCACAATGTTCATGTATGGATTGCGGCCCTGTAGTGAGTGAGAGGGTGTACTGTCAGCATTGAAGCCATCCTCCAGCATGCTGCCAACAATACCTGGGTCTGCAATGTTCCTGAGTGACTGTTGTATGTGACAGCAGATGTGGGTGTTGCCATTGAATACTGACATACCACCATAATGCCTGGTGGTACACCCCAGAATGTGTGGCAGTCATGTTTACGTAGCTAGTTTTGGAGTATGTGATGAGGGACCCTGTGGCCCCACCACAGCTGACCAGTGAGCCACCCCACACATGGGAATGTACACCACTGTGCAACAGCCTACACCTGTTGTTGTACATCATATGCCCGTGGAACATGACCACCAGAGTGGCGTCTGTTATCTGGTGTGTACCATCATGGCTCTGTGTGGAATAGCATGATCCATGCAGTTGTGTACATGCTAATTAAGTGCACTGGGGTATGTGTCAGCATTTGTATGTGCATTGTCCATCTGCACGGGTGTCATGATGTTAACAACCGCTGTCAGCAGACGTCTGTAGCAGGTGTAGTAGTACACATGTACTGTGTATGCTGTGATGGGTGTGTTTCCGGGATGTGGCTAACAAGGTAGATTAGCATATGTTCGGAATCCACCAATGAGGAGATAACCCCAGGTGTGTAACACCAGTCACATGTTGGTAGTGTTCATGCCAAGGGTAATGTAGGTCTTGAGGTGGTGTGTATGTATTGATCCAGCAGAGTGGAGGGTATGACTCATGGATATGTCGGTACATGAGTGGCTATCCCAGTGAAGTGTGGGGTAGTGTCAGCCACACATCAGTAGTAGCTGAGGCCGACTTTCCACTATACCACCATAGAAGGTATGTTACCCGTGGGGTATGATGTTGACTCTGTCGCTTGTTACAATGTGTATAGCGGTCCCGGACACAGTTAGTTGCACATGGAGCACCTCTGATGCATTGTGCTAAGCAACTTGCCAGGATGTGTGCAAAACATAGTGGGATATGGGAACCCCTCAGCTGTGGGTGTGCCGGTCCAGGTATGTGCCTGGAAGGTATGGTCCGTCTATAACCTGTCATTGCAGGTGTGCTCTGCAGAGCCTAAAGGCAGGTCCCATTCACTGCAGAGATGTTGGAGTGGTGCATTATAAGGTGTGCCTTGCCTGCGTGCGTCACAGGGGAAGATGCAAGCAATGTCTCACATGACCCCATGTCGCGCATGCCAGTTACCGCCCTGCCGGTGACAGTTATTGGAAACTGTGCAGGACAGGCAGTATAGCAGCAGCAAGAGCCTAGCATGTGAGCTGTACTCCCAGGGCCGACAGGTGCAAGTCATCTGTGCCACAGCATTGTGTTTGACCAGGACAGTCATAGCGGACAGATACCACATGCCTGTGGAATGACAATAGGAGCATAGGCAACTGTTGAAGTGACACAGTCAGTCATTGTACAGTGGTATCGTGTCTGGATGAATGTAAAATGCTCCCCAGGGCTAGGCCCACACCCTCAGGGCTATAAGACTGGTGAGCTATTGCATGTCCCTGCACACGTAGTCTGTGAAGTGGCATCACAGGACAGTCAAACTAACATGGCGAATGACAGCCATATTGTACCTGGTGAGGTGTGGCATGGGTGCATAGGTTATGTTGCAGAAGCAGTGACCCGACAGCAAGATGTAAGCGACTAACGCCTTGTGTAGCCTGCTGTGTGGAACTGCAGTGTGCACCCTACAGAGTCAGCTATGACTGGTGTGTTGTGAATGTTATAACACACTATTGGCTGTATGTAGTGGGCACACATGAGTCTGTGGGCTATAAGCTGGTGATGTTGTCTTCCAATGATGGGGGCTACCTCTGGTGCCTACAGTGAGTATGGAGATGTACTGCACAGGTTGTCCTCGTAGGTGTGGCCAGTGGTGTAGATTATGTGAGACTATGTGATGGGTGGGGTGTGTTGCGAATGTTACACATCCCCAAATGACCGTCAGGTGCAGTCAGGGTTGGCGACAGCATTACCCCCAGCCATAGCTGTCAGCCTCCTGTCCCCAAAATGAGGAACATTAGCCCTCATACAGTGTGACAAATGGGCGAAACGTGGAACACTTACAACTGGCTTACTAACAGCGTCAACTAGGAAGGGCATATGATGGCTAAAATAGGCTGGTCTTACGTATAAAACAGATATTCCAATGAATTACTATGATTCTCATCTATCTAGCCATGGCTCGCAGGTAAACTATGTACAACAATGAATGTGTGACAGACCCTTCCAATGTGGAACCTTGAGGAACATGCACCTTTTAGAACCCCAAATGAGGTACGTTCCCCGTAATGAGGTACACCTGAGAGCTATGGGCCCAGCACGGCTGCAGACGTGCATCCCCCACAGGCTGTATTGCCGTATGTTGGGAAGTGAGCACTGAATGTGTACACGAGACAATTGCTCTATTGCCACATGTATGACATATCCCTCATATAGACAGGCAGTAGCACTGGTACGTGACAGTTGGACATGCCTGCATATACAACCATGTCCCACAGGATATATGCGTTACGTGTGTACAACAGCTGTCGTAACTTAAGCAAGCTGGGAAGTGTAGGACAGCCAGTGTACCTGTGGGAAATGGTGTGGAATGGGCGCTATAGTAATCATTATCTCATGACATGCTCACATGTTCTGAACAAGTGCCTAGCATGACCATACAATACAGATAGGGTGTTGGATAATATCAACCCACAAGTGGTGATGACAGTCATTTAGGGTGGCACCGCACTATAACCCTGCTGAGTACGGTGTGCATGTCCATGAACCATTAGCACTGTAGATGTTAGCAGTACAGATGTACAAGATAGCATGGATATTTGATTACAAATACCTTTGCATGTCACAGGTGTGTTCCACCAGTGGCCTGTTGACAGACCCACAACTACAAAAGGTGCAAGAGTGACATGTGCACAGCACATCTGTGCCAGATACAGTAGAACAGGGTTAATGTGTTGTACTCCACCCTCATTGTAGCCCATACCACACAAACAAATGTTAGGCATCTGTGTATGTAAGGCTGTGAATGGCCATGACCTATCAGTTTAGCTGTGTCAGTGTTGTGAACAACATACAGAATGGGCTGTGTGTGTGAGGTGTGTGACATATGTGCACAGTCTGATGGATGATACCAGCAGTGTCACCGCGAGGTGGACATCCCTGTACCCATAAACTGCTACCTAGACTGTGGTCAACATTATGGACACTGTGTAAGGGATGGTGCTGTGCAGTGCACCCCCGACATGGTGACGTCTCCAGGCCCCTTAGGTAGTCATCTGAGGTACCCATGTCATGTCAGGGTGCCATCCATGAGCATGGAGATCAGTGGCCAGGCATATACAGCACTGTGGTGACCAATATTGGATCACATACCACCTGTAAGGGGTAATGGCTATGCATGGATGTGCGATAACAGCCTTCACAATCCACACCTCCACTATGCAGCACGCCGTCTACCTTGCAGAAGGACATTTGCTACACCATGATGATGGACATGCTACATGTCCATATCCTGATCTATATGACATATGTCATGGACAGCCACCATCCTAATACTAGGATCACCACAGGCTGGACAGATCCCTGCACCATATATGTAACATACTCCCGCCATACCATGCAACCCTGTCCATCAAAGATGCAGATGTCAGCCCAGTCATACATGGTGAGATGGCCACATGGTAGATGTACTATCAACTGACTGGATCAGTAATGTGGCACTGATGCAGCTTGCGGTGGCACAATGGCCATCTGTAACAGCATGGAAACTGTGCCCGCACATGCTATGGTTGATGACCATCCCTGTGAATGTCGTCTGACTATCCATTGTCCCATGTCTATCACATGTGTAATACAGGCGATCCGTGTCAGGATGTTGAACAGTTGTACAGTGCTGTGTAGATGTATATGGCAAAACACATGCATGTACAGGTGTCCATGCGTATGTGTGCATTGTCACTGCTCAAGTCCATTCCGGCTGTGTCTGTGTTGATATGTGACATATACACAGCATCCAGGTCAACAGTAGTACCGTGGACACATCGAGGCATGTGCAGATAGGTAAGAACACAAGTGCAGGCAAATAGACATGCCCACAGCAAGACAGCATTTACATGGAGTATGAACACTGTAATGAGGTGACACACATATCTGGTGATGATATCCAATGCATAATGGGTGTGACATGTGTGACACAAACACATCAGTCGTGTCAGTGTCATGGTGCTTTGCAAAGATAACTGTGCAGATGCAGTAGATGTCATAGAAATGTATGTGCAGCAGTATCTCTGTACATCTCTGAAACTGTGACCTGTCACCATCATTATGTTTTACAGATAATGCCCCGTACACTCCTCCCAGCATACACCCACCAGGAGGATGATGTCCTCATCCCTCAGCTCCATGACAACTATGACTTGTTGTTCAGCCATGTGCCACAGCATGCCCAGCAGCAGGATGACCTGTGGCAGGATCTACGCAGGAGGGTGAACGATGTGGGTGGCCATAACCGCACCTACCAGCTGGTGCGCAGACACTGCATGGACCTGATACGACATGCAAAACAGCGTGCCACTGCAATCACCAGGGAACAAGGTGGAACAGGTGGTGGGCCACCAACCCAGCCCCCACTCACACACACCGAGGAGTTACTGGCCAGTCTGGGGACACCCAGGGAACAGCATCCAGAAACACTAGCTGCCATCGTGGAGGTGGGTGTCTCCCAACCAATGAGCCTGGAGTTGCCTGGTAAGTCAGTAATGCACATATGGCTATTATATCCCATGTAGTTGCATGTGTCACTGTACATAATGTAAAGTAACAACATATGCCAGGTATGTGGACACACATGCTGCATACTACAGTATGCTACATTGTGTATGCACACATGTGCATACTATATGCTATTACACAGGTGAATGTGTGCACATGCACAGTGCAACCTGTGGCTGTCATACAGTCATGGATAATGTTCATACTGGTGTGTCACCCCTATACAGGTACCTCTGGCGTGCCGCACAGACATGGGTCCGTTGCAGGTGAGACTGTCATCAGTATCAGGCATGTTACAGTGTAGATCTATTTGCCATGTGGCCAGTTAACACTTGCACACCTGATGTTTGTTCCAGTCACGATATGCAGGTCGCACCAACATGCATTCACACACGCCACCCATGTGCAATATATTCAAACGTAATGATACACAGACTTGAAACCACAGTACTTGTCATTGCGGCATGTGTGGTCAGCTGTGCATACAATGGTGGAGGTGTTCTACAATGGAGGCATATGTAGTATGCATTGGAACAACATGTGGTAATGCACACAGTACCACACAGTGAGCTGTGATATGTGCAGCCCACAAGTGTCACCATTGTGTCATATGCCCCTGCATCGGGTGCACACATTGTGATGTGCCACCTGACATGTCCCAGACATGTAGTGTTCTGTCTGCAATATTGTCACACTATCACATGACCTATACCCCACATACCAAACATACAACCCGTTGTCTGCACAGACCTGTGGAATGTGACATATCTGACATGTATGGGTGTATGTCATATGGGACCACACAGACATGTGGAGAAGATGCCCATCACACACAATTGGCCACCACATGTGCACACATGGCCATGGGGGATGGCCAGAGATATGTAGCCACACAGTACATGGGATGTGTATACACCCTGTTGCACATCGTCCACACATGGTCCAATTATAGCCTTAGTTGACCGATTATACAGTTGATGTGGTACAGTGGACAACCTAAAAGCCTGTGCACAGCTACTGGAGGTGTCACTGAAGTCTACCATATACGATCTGTCAAACATCACGACTGTGTTGCAGTTATGGCTATGCAATGTGTACATATTATGCATTCTACAGCAACATACATGCCTCATGTTGCCATGCAATGGCACAGTGTCTGTACTTCACACTGTATAGCAATGTAGATGGCTCACACTACCCTCCTGTGCTCATGCACATTTGCTAAACATGCATTCTATCTGTAGGGCATACAGACAACACTGCAATGTGAAGTCCATTATTTGCTGTACATGTGTCAGGACACCATTGTGTCAAACATGTATGCATGTTAATGCACATGTCAGCAAATTACATGTCAAGGTCATGTCAGCCATGTGTACTGTTATCCTGTTCTGGGCTACATGGTGTATCACGGGGATGCATGCATACTACCATGATTGTGTGAACTGCATGGCTACTGATATGACACCTGCTTGCTGTAGTGTGCACCCCAGGGAGGTATGCTTACTAACACTATTAATGTCTGAGCTGCATGCCCGCTGCTGTACCGCAGGCATGCTGCATGCCATCTGACAAATCACATGCATGGTGTACCTGTGTGTCTGTGTGTGTCTGTGTGTGTCTGTGTGTGTCTGTGTGTGTCTGTGTGTCTGTGTGTGTGTCTGCGTGTGTGTCTGTGTGTGTGTGGTTGTCTGTGTCTATTGTACTTTACAGTATTTCTTTGTATTCACAGGTGATGTAGGTGCGTTACCCTCCTGAGGTCCATCTGATGTTAGTGTCCCCACAGATACTAGTGGTGATGAACATATGCATGAGGTACAGGCAGGGTTGTCAGGGGCTGAATCTGTGCCAATGGTTACCATCCCAGCTATGTTCCCCTCTTCCCCGCACACAGTTCTGCTGCCAACACATACCGCATCACCGGTGGCCATAGAGGAAGGACAGTCAGCATCTGTTGGCGTGGAACAGGAATGTGTGGTGGCTACAGAAGGTGTGTCTACACACCATGGTGTCAGTGTAATGACTGCAGATGTGACACACAGGCATGTGGCCGGTGCTGCTCGTAGGAGGACCTCTGGCAGACATGCACCTGCAGGACAGAGCGCAGCAGCTGGTATCACCAGATGCATGTTCCAGACTGTAATGGCGGCACAGGCACGTGCTGAACGGCAGAACAGAGGAGGGCAGAGGCTGCAGAGGGCTGCTATCCATACCCTAAATGACAACATCCAGGCATTGGCAAATGCTCAACAGCAAATTGCTAATGTTCTGGATAGGCGACTAGGTGAAATGGTCGGAATCCTTGACCGAGGCATGGCAATCCGCGAGCGGGAGCTGTCTGTGCTGGAACACCTGGTAGGAGTGAGGCGTAGGCCACGTGGACGTAGGCCAGCAACACCACCTAGTGTAGGTCGACATGAGCATGCCACCTCACATGCCCACTCCCATAGTGCTGGTAGCAGTAGCAGTACAGCTGCTGCTGCGCTGTCAACACCAGGACATAGCAGGCCATGTGGTCATGGCCCTGGACGGTGTCAGCGGGGACACGTTTCCAGCGGTCATGTGTCGTCGGACAGTAGCCACTCTGTACCTCCACCTGGTAGTGCCCGTGCAACCCCAGGCAGGCACAGGTCACGTGGCCGTGGACGGACACAGTGAGCTGTGCAACCTGCACTGTACAATCTGGGGCTGTCAATTATACCCCGTGTAGGCATCACAAATGGCAGAACTGTGTACAGACATACACGTACACAGCAAACACAACTGTAGGGCTCCACAACATCCACATGCATTCTGCACAGACATGTCCAGTCAACTCACTGGCCCTTACACACACATGATGTTATCCATTGGTGCAGCCTATGCCCCTGGCAAACATATCACCCTGTGCATATGATGAAGCCTGTGCCACATCCCTGTCATCCACACCATCGGTGCAGGATTATGCACAAATATTCTGATGCACAGGGTGAACAGCATAGTGAGAGGTGTATATAATACCTGTGTATGCATAGTGAGGGATGTGTATGTTGCAGTGGTTGTGTGCAGCCTATGCCCCTGGCAAACATATCACCCTGTGCATATGATGAAGCCTGTGCCGCATCCCTGTCATCCACACCATCGGTGCAGGGTTATGCACAAATATTCTGATGCACAGGGTGAACAGCATAGTGAGAAGTGTATGTAATACCTGTGTATGCATTGTGAGGGATGTGTATGTTGCAGTGGTTGTGTGTGAATACTGAGTTGTGTATGTGACATAGGTTGTGTACTGTCGACATGCACCAGTCACACCATGTAGTGCAGGTGCAGCATGCATTGTGATGTGTTCACGGTATGTGTCTCGGTTACATCTGTAGCACCATGTTGGTTGTGATACCCTGGTTCCCTCCTATGGTGTACTTGCATGTGCCTACAGGTAGCAGTGTTTGCAGTCCCCGACGTGTAACTGTGGAGTACACACAGGCACGTCTGGCAATATCAGCATGCTACATGTACCTTCATCCTGACTGTTGGACACACAAACATGACACAGATGTCCGCACATATACTGCACCTGACGCGTGGTCGGTGCCACAGGCTACACTGGACAGAGATGTGACATACATAGCAGGACACATTACAGGTATGGTGACATGGTGCAGGGGTTGTACACAGCGGCCTGGCCAATGATGATGTGAGGTGTCACTTGGTAGCTGGAGGCCACACTGTGCAGCAGTAGGACCCTGTAACAGTGCGTGAACATGGCGCAGTCACGGGTGTACACCACTATAACGCACACCCCATAGTGTGCAGCTGGGGACCCTTGCCTTTGTGGTCATCACCCTCACAGTACTATGCACCCACATGACGTGTCACAGAGAAGGGACATGCACAGGTAGCCAGTATGGCTGGGACCTATGGCATCAACAGGGTTGTGCAATGCATCACCATTATGGGTTAGTCAACACGTGGGGCCAGCGATAATTTCCCACCGTATATTAGCATACACACTCACACCAAGCACCAGACATACATACAGATACACACACACTGTGGTGACCACACATGTGTATACGGACAGCTGATGTGTGTGATGCACCTCAACGGCGAACGTCATGCTTCCCACACAGATGTATGTACAGTTCTCTACAATGGTGTACAGGGATGTGTAGCAACTGGGACATATTCCCCAGGATATGTGGCATCCCTGGTCACACATTCGGACACACATGGCAGTGCTGGGAATGATACACCAGCCATATGATGACACGTTTGATGAACATACAGCGGTATTGATTGCATTATGTGTACCAACGCTATATCTGGCAAATGTGCTGCTATATACACACGAGAGGGTGTAGGTGTTACAGGTGCCATATGACATATAGTTGTTAACACCTGACCGCTGTGTATGCATTATGTCAGCACCGTCATGTAACAGCGACATAGTGTACAGTTAGCACAGGGCATGATAGGATGGTGTGTAACACAACTGTGAGCCACCCCCTGCACACATACATCTAGTCAGGTGGTTCACCACGTTATGTACACACATCCCTCCATATGTGCTGTTTGTATGTCACCGTATACAGATGTCAATGATGGGTCTGCATTGTGTCTGCATGTTGTAGGTAGGTGCAACTATGTTACGGACATTGGCCACTGCACATGCATGTTTGCTGCATGCACAGTACAGATGTCACATGTGTCTCCTGTTGCCATGTTTGTATGCATTGCTATTGTTGGACATGTGTGTTGACATACATAACACATGGACTGCGGTATGATATCACGGGTGTCACAGGCGACCAGTACAAGGGTATGTGTCCCGGTCAACACTGCTACCCCCTGTAGTGTGAGCATTTAACAGACATGGGCCCACATTCAATTCGCGTGTGTAGCACTGATTAGGCAAGTGTTATGCACGAGGTACATCAAAGGCCATGTGTGTATGTGTTGCGTGTGCAGTCCATGCACACATCCACACAATCACATGTATGACATACACAGACGTGTGTTCATTGGTGTACAGCAACAGTCAGGTGTCACAGCTGTGTAAGGGCCATGGTATGTCTTGAGCCGACCTGTTCATGTATACTGGTATCATTGCAATGCATAACACCTGTTGGATCCCTGTTGGTACATGTGTACTCTGCACAGCTGGTGTACACCGCTGTACAGCCCAGTGGTCATGTGTCACATGGTGTTGTTGGACCGTAAGGCTGTGTAGTGCTGCACCAACGACATGGTGCTGACTTGACAGCTACAGTGTACACTGTAGTGTGTACGTGTGTGACCTGCACATGTGACAGCTGTGATGGCAGCTGTGTGTGTACAGGTCACTGCATGTGTGACCGCCCTGTGCGTGAGGGCAGTTATACCTTACTGTGCCCTTCTGTGTGTACACTCCATCTGCATGCAAGATTGCCCTTTGCAACAGCTAAGTGTGTGAGCATGCCCAGTACGCCGTTGTGTAGATGGACACACAGTACATTCCATACTGCGCCCCTCCATGATTAGACTCTGTGTGCATGCAAGATGGCCCTTTTCAACAGCTAAGTGTGCGAGCATGCCCAGTATGCCATTGTGTAGATGGACGCACAGTACATTCCACACTGCACCCCTCCGTGATTAGACTCCGTGTGCATGCAAGATGGCCCTTTGCAAATGCTAAGTGTGTGAGCATGCCCAGTATGCCGTTGTGTAGATGGACACACAGTACATTCTATACTGCGCCCCTCCATGATTAGACTCCGTGTGCATGCAAGATGGCCCTTTTCAACAGCTAAGTGTGTGAGCATGCCCAGTACGCCATTGTGTAGATGGACGCACAGTACATTCCACACTGCGCCCCTCCATGATTAGACTCCGTGTGCATGCAAGATGGCCCTTTGCAAATGCTAAGTGTGTGAGCATGCCCAGTACGCTGTTGTGTAGATGGACACACAGTACATTCCACACTGTGCCCTTCCGTGATTAGACTCGGTGTGCATGCAAGTTGGCCCTTTGCAACAGCTAAGTGTGTGAGCATGACCAGTACACCATTGTGTAGATGGACACACAGTACATTCCAAACAGACGTGTGATACTAAGCATGTGGGCATGGCCATTGACATCCTGTATAGCCATGGTGGTCATCCAGTCACCAGATGTCCAATTTCAATGTCACGATGGATGCCTACATTGAACACACTTGTTGCTCTCTCGAAGGGCGTACTGTCTGTGGCGCATCCCGTATCTATTCAGTGTTGTTGTGCTCCGTAGATATTTAGTTGGCCCGTTGACAGCACTGGCGTGTTTGTGTACGTCTACCTTGGGACGGTAATATGCTTTCAGACCGCTCATTCTCTAAACATTCCCTATCGGCATCTTTGCCTTTGTGGATGATGTCACCCACCTAGAAGTATGCCTCTGGGAGTGCTGTGTTCAGTAATCTCGGTAGCGCGTTCTGTAAATGCATAATGCTGTAGTGTGTTAGAGTAGGTAGGTGTGTGTTCAACTCCCGGCCCTTACAAGTGTGTGTGTGTGTGTGTGTGTGTGTGTGTGTGTGCGTGTGTGTTTTCAGCTGCCTGGGGACACAGTAAAGCTTTTAGATGCCTCACAACACATACATTCCCTATCGGCATCTTTGCCTTTGCGGATGATGTCACCCACCTAGAAGTATGCCTCTGGGAGTGCTGTGTTCAGTAATCTCAGTAGCGTGTTCTGTAAATGCGTAATGCTGTAGTGTGTTAGAGTAGGTAGGTGTGTGTTCAACTCCCGGCCCTTCCAAGTGTGTGTGTGTGTGTTTCCAGCTGTCTGGGGACACAGTAATGCTTTTAGATGCCTCACAACACATACATTCCCTATCGGCGTCTTTGCCTTTGCGGATGATGTCACCCACCTAGAAGTATGCCTCTGGGAGTGCTGTGTTCAGTAATCTCGGTAGCACGTTCTGTAAATGCGTAATGCTGTAGTGTGTTAGAGTAGGTAGGTGTGTGTTCAACTCTCGGCCCTTACAAATGTGTGTGTGTGTGTGTGTGTGTGTGTGTGTGCGTGTGTGTTTTCAGCTGCCTGGGGACACAGTAAAGCTTTTAGATGCCTCACAACACATACATTCCCTATCGGCGTCTTTGCCTTTGCGGATGATGTCACCCACCTAGAAGTATGCCTCTGGGAGTGCTGTGTTCAGTAATCTCAGTAGCGCGTTCTGTAAATGCGTAATGCTGTAGTATGTTAGAGTAGGTAGGTGTGTGTTCAACTCCCGGCCCTTCCAAGTGTGTGTGTGTGTGTGTGTGTGTGTGTGTGCGTGTGTGTTTCCAGCTGTCTGGGGACACAGTAATGCTTTTAGATGCCTCACAACACATACATTCCCTATCGGCGTCTTTGCCTTTGCGGATGATGTCACCCACCTAGAAGTATGCCTCTGGGAGTGCTGTGTTCAGTAATCTCGGTAGCGCGTTCTGTAAATGCGTAATGCTGTAGTGTGTTAGAGTAGGTAGGTGTGTGTTCAACTCCCAGCCCTTCCAAGTGTCTGTGTGTGTGTGTGTGTGTTTCCAGCTGCCTGGGGACACAGTAAAGCTTTTAGATGCCTCACAACACATACATTCCCTATCGGTGTCTTTGCCTTTGCGGATGATGTCACCCACCTAGAAGTATGCCTCTGGGAGTGCTGTGTTCAGTAATTTCGGTAGCGCGTTCTGTAAATGCGTAATGCTGTAGTTTGTTAGAGTAGGTAGGTGTGTGTTCAACTCCCGGCCTTCTAAGTGTGTGTGTGTGTGTGTGTGTGTGTGTGTGTTTCCAGCTGCCTGGGGATACAGTAATGCTTTTAGATGCCTCACAACACATACATTCCCTATCGGCGTCTTTGCCTTTGCGGATGATGTCACCCACCTAGAAGTATGCCTCTGGGAGTGCTGTGTTCAGTAATCTCGGTAGCACGTTTTGTAAATGCGTAATGCTGTAGTGTGTTACAGTAGGTAGGTGAGTGTTCAACTCCCGGCCCTTCCAAGTGTGCGTGCGTGTGTGTGTGTGTTTCCAGCTGCCTGGGGACACAGTAAAGCTTTTAGATGCCTCCCAACACATACATTCCCTATCGGCGTCTTTGCCTTTGCGGATGATGTCACCCACCTAGAAGTATGCCTCTGGGAGTGCTGTGTTCAGTAATCTCGGTAGTGCATTCTGTAAATGCATAATGCTGTAGTGTGTTAGAGTAGGTAGATGTGTGTTCAACTCCCGGCCCTTCCAAGTGTGTGTGTGTGTGTGTTTCCAGCTGCCTGGGGACACAGTAATGCTTTTAGATGCCTCACAACACATACATTCCCTATCGGCGTCTTTGCCTTTGCGGATGATGTCACCCACCTAGAAGTATGCCTCTTGAAGTGCTGTGTTCACTAATCTCGGTAGCGCGTTCTGTAAATGTGTAATGCTGTAGTGTGTTAGAGTAGGTAGGTGTGAGTTCAACTCCCGGCCCTTCCAAGTGTGTGTGTGTGTGTGTGCGTGTGTGTGTGTTTCCAGCTGCCTGGTGACACAGTAATGCTTTTAGATGCCTCACAACACATACATTCCCTATCGGCGTCTTTGCCTTTGCGGATGATGTCACCCACCTAGAAGTATGCCTCTGGGAGTGCTGTGTTCAGTAGTCTCGGTAGCGCGTTCTGTAAATGCGTCATGCTGTAGTGTGATAGGGTAGTTAGGTGTAAGTTTGATTCCCAGGCCTGCCAGATGTGTGTGTGTGTGTGTGTGTGTGTGTGTGTGTGTGTGTGTGTGTGTGTGTGTGTGCATGCTCCCGTCCGCCTGGGGACTCAGGTTATGCTTTTAGATGCTTCGCAACACAGATGTATCCTGCTGACATCTTTGTCTTTGCGGATGTTGACACGCACCTAGTAGAATGCCTGTGTGTCTGCTGTGTTTAGTAATCTTGGTAGCGTGTTCTGTAAATGCGTCATGCTGTAGTGTGATAGGGTAGTCATGTGTAGGTTCGATTACCAGCCCTGCCACATGTGTGTGTGTGTGTGTGTGTGTGTGTGTGTGTGTATGTCTGTATCTCTCTCTCTCTCTATGTATATATATATAATCTATTTTCTGCCCATAACTCTGCTCTTGCATGGACAGCTGACTGTTTCATGTATCGCATATTTGCATAGCTTTCACATACCAATGGGGTATGTTGCAACTCCCAACATTGTCCATGCAACGTCCGTGTTACGGGCGGTGTTACACGCCCTTACAGGCATTTGCTGTATATCTTGGCAGACATCTATCCTTGCTGTACTCTCACTGTACTCATTGCGCGGAGGCTTCATGTATCATGGCCTAGTTTTGATGTGTGTATGTCTATTTGTGCTGTGTGCATGGCTCTGGGTATGTCCCACTATCATCATTTGTAAAGGTGACAGCCCTATAGGTTCTTCATGTAGACTGCTGTGTCATTTGACATTTCAGCACATACCTGCGGACAGTACTGCATGTCCTACTGCAGCGCATTTCATACCCTCTGCATTATCTTGCAGTTGATATTGCTGTTTCCTCACACATGGATCTGTTTCTGTTCATACCACTCCACCTCCTAGAGCAAGTTGCTGGACAAGGCCTTATCTGATAGTGGGACACATAGGGGCAGTATTGACATGTTGCTCTTACAAACGTAGATAGTTGACACAATAATAGGTTTTGCATTAGTATGGCTTTTCTGTCGGATTTGGTGTCTTACTCACATGTTTGTCATTATTTCATGTCTTCAGTTATCATGAAAGTGCCAGAATGTTACTGTTGTTATGTGGAACACACCAAACATATGAGGCAGAACTCTGCACATTCTGCGTAAATCTGTACAGTTGTGGAGTATGTGTCTGTAACAAAATATCAACTTTCTGACACCAATACACACACTGTATGGCGGCATCACAGGCCACATGCCATTACATTTATATTGCAGGACACACCCACCCAGACAGTTGTATTCCTCACACAGGCCAACAGCTGCTTATCCACACTAATTGGTCTATCATGTACCGTATGTGAGCACCTGTATTTGCGCTTTCCGTCAGTGGCAGAGCTCACGTACGTGTCTGGGGGACTGGACATTGTTACGGTGACACTGCATGACACCCTGAGGGACACATTACTTTTGTGTCTATTAACCTTCCACATTGACATTCACAGGGCATACGTTGTCATTCACATTTGTCGGAGTACATGTGTGTGTCTTGTACATGTTTTCTCATTTGTCCTGATGTCTTTCTTCTCACCTGTCCACCTAGTATCACTAGTTCTGTACATGTATTTTGGACAGGTTACCTTCATACCCCTAACCTGTACACATTATGGGTAAACACCCTGATGTTTGACCTTGTTACATTTGTCATAGTGATGTGCCTTTCTGGTAAATTGCTGGCAAGGCATTACGGACTGTGTGGCAGATAATAGTGACTGACATTTCCATTACATGATTAGTAACACTCATAACATCCGTATTCATGGGTACGCCAGTATTCTCACAAAGTTCTGACTTTGTCTGGGGTATATCTAATATAGTCCCTATTTGTATTTCATGTACTATGCCTTAGTGCAGCTGTGTTATTCTGACAGTTTGCCAGTTATGGGTACCATCTTGGTCGTACGCATGTCTATCCATGATAATCGCCTACATGACACTGATATAGGGCCCTACATATTGCCAAAATGGTTTCCGCAATATCCAGTGGATGGTTTGCCCCATTATTGAGAATATAGGCGTGTGCTATACCCACATCACTCCCACGGTGCGGGCCTACGAAATCCCTGCCAAACAACACCTAGGCCCATTTCTGCATACCCATGATTCCCATACCTGACAACCCTCTACAGTACCCATTACACATGTTTAATGTGTGCAGTACTGAAGTGTGGAGACACTTATATGCACTCCCTACTCTACGGATATCAGTTGCGTCATACATTCTATCGACACATGTGTCGTCACCCTTGCACCTGATACTGTTGCAAGTACAGCTATTTCGTATTTGCTGCGGTCACTTCTTTTGCGTCAATGTCGGTTGACACTACGTAAGATTCAATTTTTGGAGTCCTGCAATGGACACCTATCTGCATGTTTAAAGTGTAGAACTTGCTGGACTGTCACTTTCTGGCCAATGGTTTGGAATGCTGCGGTTTATTCACCTTTCCTGCATGTCTGTTTGTCTACCCATATTAGATATAACGTCGCCTATTTATGTACATATGTCATATCTACGGGACATAAGTCTGTTGTGTATACATATATACATGTACAATCCTCATTTCATAACTTGCTTTGGTTTATGTCTGTGGATTATGTGTATACACATATATCTATATCCATACCATACCTTTCCACTATACAGATTGTCGCAGAGTGTACAGCTGCTTCCCCCTTTATCTTCGCTGTGTTTTAAATAAACCTGTGTCTATCTGGCAATGTCGTGGCATTTCATTTGAGACTTACAGTGGAGATTGCTGGCAAGCAGTTCAGGTTACGACTGCATACCCTTCAGAGAATCCATGCTACTGACACACCCATTATTCTATCCACTTTCTATGTTTGTTCTGGCACATATCTGGTGTTTGTCCCTATTTGTACCGGTAGTTTGCATGGCTTTGTCCGGTTTCATACTTTACGAGGTTAACAGGTTTGAGCCATGTATAACTAACATGGGGGAAACAGCATTCATTTACTATGCTGTGAGCGGATCACACACGCACAGGCGCACTTGCATTTCCTTATTGTGGGTTACACGCAGGCACGCATGCATATCCTTATTGTGGGTTACATATGTTTACTAAGTCTTTGTGCTTACGTGGGCTTTATTACTTGTGACAGTACCAGTAATTATCTGTAATACGGTTAACGGACGTTTGCGAAACACACGTTCACCTTTACATATTTAACTGTCTGTACAGCACAGACGCATTCATTACACTTTCACATTATATGTGCTGTAGTCGTTGTTCAACCAGGACTGCATTCACGTTGACCGGATGCTGTCACCACTATACATTTGGTGTTCTGACTCATTTATATGCATACCCATAGTACATAGCTGCATTAACATATGCCTCACCGCTTCACTTACGTCACAGGCATCCATTCTCCTGCTGGGAAAAATGCGGTACTACATGTTACACATTCCCTATTCCCTACTGCTCTGGACCCACGCTGCATATTTCATCACTGCAGGGATATTCAGAACCCAAAGGCTTATAGTCCTGACACATACAGGTCTTTAATTGTCAGGGTGTTCATGTGGTGATCTGGGTTTAGGCTTGTCTGCCTGGTGAACGGAACTGCCCTGACCATGTTCAAATGTCAGACAAAGCACATGGACAGGGTTTGTCCATTTTAAACATTTAATCTGTGTTTACAGACACAGGTGTTTGGGCACCTGTCAGCAGCTTATGATGTTGGCAATACATAATATGGGTGGGGGCGGTTACAATACATAATCCACGGTGAGTGGTGTTCCCATTCACATTTGACTATTTCCTGTATTCATTCTTATGAGGGTTATTATTTTGCACATGACTTAACTATGAATTAACTATGGGTATGCAGTAGTACAGTCAACATATGTGACTTGTTACAGTATATATGTACGGACCTCTGTAATACTGGGGACTACCCCACATCCTTCACAACATTTCCTGCTTATGTACATACTATTATTCCGTGAACTTTTGAAGCTTGTGAGAGCAGTAATTACATCTGTCCCTATTTGTCCACCCATCCTTTTAGGCTTTGTCCAGGTTTTGTTGCTGTAATAGGTTGAGAGGTGGTGTCGGTAAGTGATTGAGTTGAATATATACTGTCGATAATTCAGTGGGGAGTAGGGTTACCACTTGTTCCTCTTTGCGAGGGGAGGTCCCACTTTGGACAGTTGTGTCCTGCGACGACACCTAAGACATGGCAAATGTCCTGTGATTTTAAGACAATAATATATTTCTTCATTTCTGTACTAGTTGCATGATACAGGTATTTTGTATCTGGCACACATAACTATTATTTGGGATAGCATAAGCTATTCAAATGCTATGACATTAGCTTTTATCTTGGCATACACATGTAATTCTGTACTTTGCACAGGCTGGGGCTATGTTTTATCCTGCAAATTCTCACATTTCTACAAGGGATGTCCCACCTTGGCCATCTGAACAGGTGGCAACCCTAGTGGGGTGACCTGCATGGTGGACAGCTGTTCCATCCTGCATAGTATGAATTGCATGTCTGTGTAGAAACTGAACAGTACCGTGACTACACATACATGTTTTGTCCAGATGTGTACAGTAATGGACACCATGGCATGTAAACAACTCTGAGGTTTCAACAGGTTACTTATCCCACGTGGGATGTACACACATTTTGCCGTAACATTAACGCATGGGCATTTGGATTTACGTACCTGTGATGGGATGTTTACAAACGTGGGATACATATTTGCAATCCGGACACTGCCTAGGACGATACTTCCTACTACATATGGGGAATACCCGCTATGTGTAGGTGTACGGATGCGCAAGGCTGGTAGCTGGATTTGGTGGACATTCGGACATGGGTGCGGGTTATGTGCTATACAGGGGTTGTTGCGTATTGCATTTGCATGCATGGGTTCTACTTTTGGATATCCCGGTTCCGCATATAGCATCCTATGTGTATGTGACGGTTACGTTCCTGTTCATGTGTATAGCACATTTTAATATACATATGTTTGTGTGTGTTTGGTATACAATATGGACTGTCAGGTTTCTTTATGGTTGTTATATAGCCACAACTGCCCTGCTGTGTACTATCACTACCACTGTGGGACTGCTGGTGACCATACCCATGGGGCTAGACGTGTGTATTGGTGGCACGCTGACATGATGCGCTTCACTTCCACTGGGTATAACTTCTGACAGTGCAGTACATTATGGACACATGATTTTAAATGTCATTTGTTCCATGGACGAAAGCTCATATTATGTTGCGTGCATTTCTGTTTGGTTCTCCATTTTGTGTGGCCGGGAACTGTCTTGCATGCTTTGCATACGTTTCATTATCCACGGACACTGATAGGTGCGATTACTATTGCAGGCAGGCTATAATATTCAGCAGTTTAGGTTGCTCATCGCCAGCCAACATTGACACGCCTCCGGGCGCAGCTTAGTAACGCCCCATGCACTCACGCACGAGTCCTATGCACGTGGATGTGGTAGCGGCGCACCTTCATTAATATGCATATGGGACTACTACACCATTTATACGCTGCACGGCTGGCGCAGGCCTTACACCGGCCTTGCGCCGAGCTTCATGAATCCGGGGGCATGTTTGTGCACAGATGATCAACACACAAACAAAACAGGCAAAGCCCAACATGCATTATTGTAAAAACTGCTTACTAGCTTTTATCATTAAAAGAAAATGTGTGACTTGAACCAGGATCTGCACATCCTATATGCTGTGGCTTCATCATGTTCACCAGGTGTGCTACACAAACAGTTTATTCACAGCTCTAATTTGTGTTGTCCTTATCATAGAAGCAACTTCCATTAATTTTAAAATATTTATATGCGCAAATATTAATATTATGAAAACAATTACAAAATACATTTTAACATGTTACATATTTTTACGCAACTCTGGTTTTGAACTACCATACTAATGATCCTATAAAACAGACTTGGAGTGTCTTATGTCTGTTTGTCACAGAATCAACTTTGCAGCAGGAAAACAAATCATGTGCATACAAGCAATTCCCATTTCCTCTACAGTATTAAAAAGACATATACACCTGTACACTCGTATCTGTTTGCAAATTTGTGGCTTATATATTTAGAGCAATGACTGATTACACAACTTCAGATGAAGTCCTAAACAGAATAGGATGAACACTGTCAATTATTATTATTAATACATTCAGTTTATTGCTTGACATGCATGCATGTCCTGGCTTTGTGCATCCTCGTAGCATGGCCACCTTGTTTTTTTGGTTTGAATTGTGTTTTGGGTGACTGCTGCCTTGTTTTTTGGTTTACTGAATCTACACTATAAAAAGTAATGGTATAGCTAGGCAACTTGAAGAAGAGGAGCCTTATACTGCCATATATTTTTATCATGCATTTAAAGGACAATGCTACAAAATGCACTATAGACTGCATGTCTGGAAGTACAGCACAGATGAGAGAAGAATGAAAACAATACAAAGAGAATACAGAGTTGCATTGGTGTAAACATACTGAGCCCTTACTAACACCAAATGAAGAGCTGCTGTCCACTGTCAGAGGTCCGGAGAGCTCAGTGGAAACTGCACACCAACACATGACTGATGTCAGTGCTGATGTGCCTTAGAGGAGCTTCCAGGTAAACTTATATATAGCAAGTTTCAAGATTTGCTTATATAGTAAAATATATAAAACTTGAAATAATACTTCCTGTGGAATTTTTGTTTAATGAACTATTGCTAAATTAATAGACTTAATGACAAACGTGTTCATTACACATAGGCTCCGAGTGAACGTGTCAGTTAAGTTTAAGTTAAAACAATTCTTAAATGACATATAGGCAAAATTGTGTATTTGCCGTTCTCCTGGGTTATTCCAGTTGTGATGTTTAATTTGTGTCCTGGCCTTGCTTCATTTCTTCCAGTACCATCCTCCCTACCAAGTGTGGAGGCATCTGCACATGGTAAGCCACAATTTTTTCTTTGATTATTGATGACCACTTGTCATATATATGCATTTAAGTGCATGTGTGAGGTGGGTGTAATGAATGTGTGTATTGTTGTGCAATCTGCAATAGTGGGACCATTGTTAGTTTGTTATCATATAAATTGCTTTAAACATTTAGTGTAGTATCAATTTCATTTCTATATTTGTTGCTTATTATCATATGTAATCCTGACAGTAGAGGTGTAAGACACTTACCACCTGATGTCAGAGTATCGGTAGACTCTAATGATGATGGTGGCCAAACAGAGGCATGGTCAGAGGGTGCAGAGTTTGAATCTGACACTGAGCTTGACATTCAGCCACCCCTATATTTCCCTCAGGCACAGTCAGTAGGCCTGTGCATACCTAGTCCACTGAGTCCTCAGATATTGAACAGGAGGAGGGTGACACACTTGGTCAGGGTAGTGTGGTTTATGTGGCTTCAGTGCTGGTTGACTCTGGCCGTAGCTAAAGTGTGGGCAATGTGCTACACAGGGGCATTGTTAGAGGTGCTTGGAGGAGGTCTGCTGCTTACCCTCCACTTGATTCTGTTGTGTCATTATGTGCCCCTCGATGCATGTTTAAAGTCATCATGGAGGTGCAAGCACATTCCATAAAGGCATCCCAGGACATGCTTAGGCCTGTAGATGTGGCCTAGGCTTATGTGCATGACTGCCTCCACCACGTAGTTGATTCAATGGATCATGTGAATGACACAATAAAATGGTCAGTGTCTATGATGTAACATCTGCTGGGAGGGGGATAGAATTCACGTGGATGTGGGTTAGCAGCATCATCTGATGATAGCCAACGTGACTGTGCCTGATCATGCTCCCATAATTGCACTACTTCCACTTCTCCATCAGTGATTGAGGTGTCCACGCCCAAACATGGTAGGCCATGAGGGCATGGTCCTGGGCATACTCAGGAGGACAGCTAATCCAGCAGACATCAGTCACATTCAGGTAGTAGCAGCACATCTGAACATGGCCATGGATGTGCCATTGCAACTCCTGGCAGAGCCAGTTCTCACGGTTGAGGATGATGATAAATTATTATCTCTACCATGCATGACTCACACCTGTCTGACATGCTAGGATACAGAGCTAGCACACAGCTTGGCTGTGTTCTTGCAAACACTCACACACATCTTTCACCTTGAGTGCCTATACAGACACACATGCATTGCAGGTACATGGGTCCTTTGAGAGGCTTGCAGCTCATTCTGTCTCATTGATCATTAGTTAATTTGTCTAAATGTCTGCCTGCCAATATTTCTTACTCATATGCACTCAGTACCTTTTGTGTCAGCATTGGCCTCCTGCCCCCCCCCCCCAACAAATAACACCCTGTGCAAATGATGATAACTGTGCCATTTACTTGATTCTATCTTTTGCATTCTGGGATATGTAAGTCTTTTGCCTGATGCACAGGGTGCATAGCTGACTGAGTGTTTAGTATATATGTGTCTGTGATGTTTTTTTGAAAATTGCACTGCTTTCTTACAGGTTTGTGTATTGTGTGTATCTTTCATGCATGAGGCCTATTAGTTGATAAAGAGCACACATCTATTGATATAAGTCAGTCCTGTCACATATTCATGTCATTGCTGTAAAATTCACATACCTTCTACTTAGGTACATTAGCAAGTAACAGTATGCAAGTTTCTGCCATTCATTTGTGTTCTATCGCCATTTATTTTTCTGTTCCAGGTTCACCACTTATCTTGATAGCCCAACAGTTGCAGGTGTTTTAATTTAGGGCTGACTCTGTATTGCTAGCAGTAGACAGCCATTACTTGGGAAAGTAAAGGCTGCATGTATTGTGTACCACCAGTTTTACTGTATGTATGTATGTATGTATGTATGTGCATAGGTTAAAAGTTGCATCCTCTTAGGTGATGAACATGTGTGCTATCCATTGCATCTTGGCCAGGGCAAGGGCCTATTGTGCATGCCTACATCTAACAACAACTATAGAGGCTGGTGGATTCCCCTCTGACTCCTCATCTGTGTGTGGATGTGGCAATCTAGCTAGCAGTGGTGGGATCTGTGCCCCTTCCTTTTGGTGTTCCTGTTGAAGCTGTTTTCTCAGGATAATACTGTGAAGGATAGCACAGACAGTGAGAATTTCAGTACAAGTATGGGGATTATACTGAAGGGCTCCCCCTAATGTATCTAGGCACCAGAACAGAGACTTCAGCATCCCAAACACACACTCTATGATACTTCTTGTTTAAGCATGTGCCTCATTATACCTGTCTTTTGTGAGTGGGTGTGCATTTCTGATGGGCATCATCAACCGCTATTCAAGTGCATACCATGCATCATCCAGTAAATGACCTTGTGGGATACCCCCTCCCCCCCAGAAAACCTCTGATAAGAGTTGAGAGTTTTACCAGGTATGGGAGTCATGGTAACTGCTAAGGGTACCAGCACACATGTTTAGGATGATTCCCTTAGTGTTACACACAACCTGAGAGTTAATGGAGTGGAAGTCCATTCTGTTTTGGAAGACCCTTCCCTGTTCCCCGGGTGGTGCTTTGATATCAATGTGCATGCAGGCTGTGGCACCCAAGATTCAGGGAAGAGCACTACAAGGTAGAAATCCTGCATAGTTATAGCTCTGTCCTCAGGTGTACAGGGAAAATATATGTAGTTACTGGCATGTTATAGCATAGCATTCAGGAATTGATGGAGGATCCTGAATGCTGATGCCTGTGACACCTCCAGGATATTTCTTTTTGGTCTTTGGAAGGTTCCTGTAGCTAATATTCTAAGTGCTACACATACCTTAGTTTCCACACATATTGGTTCCCATTGGTTTACCCTTGTTCTCAGCTGAAGATGACAGAGGTTGCAGAGTTCCTATAGTGTGTCTGTATCTGTCCTGTAGTTCTCTACTATTTCCACCTCATGCAGGCCATCAGAAGACCATGAGAAGATAAATGGGGTATAAACATCCTTCTCCTTCTTGCAGTAACATAGACTTGGGCCTGTTACAAATACACATGTAAAAAAGCAACAGCAGCCCCTAACATTCTTTCTGTGTAGAGTAGTTTCCATGACTGTATTTTAGTAAGTTTTGGAAATCGAGGCCAAAACCTGCACTGAGTCTACATGATTGCTTTATAGCTTGTTGAATAGCTCCTCCATCCTGGATTAGTTGATTAGCATAGAGTTCAGCTGCTTATGCTGTAATTAGCATGCCACAATGTTTACCATGTCTGTGTGGCTCTATACTGTGTGTAGAGCTGCTTACTGAAGACAAATGAGCTCGCTACAGTATGAGCATCATGGTGCAATGTACACACTGTTTTAGAGCACTATGTAGACTTTATTGAATCCAGCCCCATGTCTTGGTCAAAGCAGGGGCATGCTGGCAATGGGAGACGTGTAAATATAAAAGAGAAGAGAGAGGGAAGACATGTTATAATTTGAGGACAGAAGGTGTGAGATATATGAAGTTTATATCATTCATGGTGAGTATGATGAGTATGCTTTATTGGATCAAACAGGATGGAGATGTGAGATGCTTAACAAATACCAGCAATTAAAAATGACAATAGACCCCCTTATCTCATGTTGGTTAGGCTTATAAGTAAATGAAGTGAAGATATCACCAACTTCAAAATCCCAACCAGTAGGGCTATTACTATATTAGATTAACAGGCTGACTACCACATTATATCTCCTGGTCATACTGAAGTAGCCTTTTAAAAATCAAGAATACTAACTCCTTGGGCCCTGGAAACATCACAGTAAGTTTTGTCATGTCTGTAAATTATAATTGGTTAAACTATCTTAACATCTTATTTAAATAAAAGCCTTGCTTTTTCTCGGCTTTTGTTGCCAAACTTTTCTAATGGTCCATAGTATTTGCTTTACATAAGGAGGGATCTTGAGATTGCTCTAGAAATTGCAGACCAATCAATTTCAATGATAACTTCTGTGGTGCTGTGCAAAGATGGTCTTGGTCCACTTTTCTTCTGCACTTTCTTTTCAGAAGCGTAGACAGAAACACTAGCCTCTTACTTAAGGATGAATGAAATTTGCCTCATTAAGTTCCTTGATGAATGAAAAATGAGTAGCATTGTCATCTTCCCTTCAGACAAGGTAGTTCTACAGAAAGGGCTATACACAACCTATGCTATATGGTGTAAAATAATGATCTGATCTCATTAACAAGCACAGAAAAGTAAAATTTGGGGGCATATGGCCCTACTCTATTTTGGGAAGGGCACTTTAAGTTAGAGTACTATATTAAGGGCCAAGGTGTAATTATTGACAGGGAATCTCAACTTTTACCTACCATTTGCTAAACTGGTATGATAGGCCTGTCTCCTGATTTAAATTCTCCAAGTCTTATTGGTTTCTAATAACATGATGTGAATGGACCCCATTCCTAAGTCAAAGTGTGATTAAAGTTTGTGAAACTAGTATTATTTCAATCATTGAATGTTGCCAAAAGTGTTCTTCACAACACTCACAATGTGCCCAGAAGTAACTTCTTCTGCAATTCATACAGTGCTACATGTATAGGTAGCATATCTAAATATGACTGTAAATTATTTTTTATGAAACCCACTGCTCCTAATACTATTCGAACTGTCTAGGTATCCTTCTTCTAAACTGCCATAATTTCTGCCTACAAATCCTAGTATTTTATGATTTTTTGTCTCACTCTGTACAAAAGACACTAATCACTGAGTATAGTAATTTCAATGATCAATGCTACTTTTTTTCTCTTCTTTTTATAGACTACTATATCTGTTTTTCTTGTATCAAATTTTTGAACTGTTGGTAATGGGTCATCCCATGTGACATAAACTTCATCGTTCTCCATAATGCTTTGTGACTCATTTCCAATACTTCTCAGCTATTTGATAGGTTCATAGGTTCATAGGTTGGTACTAGGCTATCGGCCCTAGGGCCTATACATGCTTAGCCATAACAATTCCCTGGCTATTTCTTCGCACAGTATTTACTTCCCTGGACCCCTGTCTAGCAGGGTGACTTACATGATCCCCGGGGTGAGTTTCCTATCTCCCATCCAATCATCAAGGTTCCTTTTGAAGAGGGCCAAAGAGGCGCTCTGCTTAAAATATATAGGCAGTCGATTCCAGAGTCTGGGGAGTCTCTGGGTCAGGAACCTATCCTTCCAGCATGTTTTGTTCATTGTGATGACAAGGTTTAGATCCCTGGAGCATGTGTCTCTGAGGAATTGGGATTTCTTTAAGTGTAGCATGTCCAACAGCTCTGGGTTAGACATGGTCTTGTATGTTAAGCAGAGATCGCCTCTGAGTAGACGATATGCGACAGAGTATAGGTGGAGTTTTTTTAGATAGTCAGCATAGGGCATCTGCTTTAGGCCTGTGATTCTTTTAGTGAGGTATTTCTGCGGCCTTTCCAGTTGTTGCAGATGTTGTGAGAGGTACATACTAAACGGGGCATTGCATTCTATAATGGGTCTAATGAGGGATGAGTACAGTGGGACAATGACCTCCTTTTTTCTGGATGAAAAGCACTTAATGATGAGGTGTGCCACATAGAAAGGTTTCCTGACTGTTGTGAAGATGTGGTTATCAAAGGTGAGACCACTGTCCACCTGAGTCCCTAAGTCTCATCACACTTTCGGTGTTTAGTGTACTGCCACCTATGTGGTAATTCATAGGTACATATTTTTTTTCCCAAAGGGGATAACTGTACATTTCTTGGCATTGAGCTTGAGCCCATAGCTCTGGCACCAAATATCTGTTTCTGTAAGGCCCTTTTGTAGAATATCCACATCATTTGGAGATAGTCATATGTGAACTTTGTTAGACGGAGTCCCTTAGTGTTGGTCTGTACTTCAGAAAAATAAATGCCAAACAAGAGCAGTCCCAGGACTGAACCCTGAGGTACTCCACTTGTCACTTGTCTGGAGCTGGATTTGGAGTCGGGTACTTTTACAGTGTGGGTTCTGTCAGTAAGCCAGTTGGTAACCCATTGAGTGATGTAGGGATTAATGCCCAGCTTTGTAAGTTTATCTATGATTCCAGAGTGGGGGATGGTGTTGAAGGCCTTGGTGAGGTCCAGATAGGCTGTGTGGACCACCTCACCCTTGTCCATGGCTCTGGAGACTGATTCGAAGAACTTAATCAGATTCAAGAGACAGAATCGGCCCTTCATGAACACAAACTGCATGGGGTCCAGTGTTTGAAGGTTGCCAATGTCTTTGTTTTTAAGTTCCATAATAATATGTTTCATAGCCTTGCAGATCAGGATCGTCAGACTGATGGGGTAGTAGTTCCTGGGATCCAAGATGGATTCCCCCTTGTGGAGTGGGATAACTGTAGCTGTGCACCACTCACTGGGCATGAAGCCTGAGGTGAGGCTATGATTAAACATGACACTTAGGTGAGGTGCCAGTTCATTTTGTAGTTCATATAGTACACAGCCTGGAATGTTGTCTGGTCCCATGGATGCTGTATTCTTAACTTTGGAGGTGCATTTTTTACCTGTGTGGCTGTTATTACCAGAATTTGGCAATCTTTTGGTATTGAGATGGGCCCTTTAGGTGGTGAGAGGGGGTGAAGTTTGCACTGAATTTATATGCCAGGATATTGGCAATATCCTTGGGATCAGTATATTTAATGCCATTCTGTTGTAGCTCAGAGAAGATCTGAGCATTGCTATTTAGATTCTTGACATAGCTATAGAATGCCTTGTGGTTGTCTTTGGAATCTTTGGCAATTTTATTTTGGAGGATTTTATGAGGGATCTCAGCTTCTTACTGAGGCTGGTAAAGGAGTTTTTTGCATCTTGGGATTTTCCTCTTTTCTGCAACAGTTTCTTCCTTTTGTTGTAAAGTTTGTTTATGGCAAGGAACCACCAGATTGGCTTCCTTTGTTTGGAGGAGAGCGTCTTGGTTCTATTGGAGATGGCACGATTCATGCATGAGTGGATGTGCTCGTACAGTGCCTTAGTGTAGGATTCAGCAGTCGAACATTCAGTTCCTGTCTGCATGGGTGTCATGAAGTTTGTCACTTCTGACTTGAGTAGCATGAAGCTGGCTTTGGAGAAGTTTTTTATGGTGGTTTCCTTACTGGGGGGTGGGGTGGGATGTGGATGTAATATTTGCACAATCCCCAGTGCAACAGTCTTGCCTCATTATTATGCCTTTTGGTATGCAGGCTTCTGCTATGAGTATATCACACCCAGCAAGGAGAAATTGCTTTCAGTTATGTTTTTACAGAACCTGCATTTGTCTATTTCTCCCACACGTGTAATGGACTCTGTAAATCAATGTGTATGTGGTCTACTGCCCTGGGCCACCAATATTAACCTATCATCTTTCAGTTTAAATTCACCTCTCCTTAATCATTCCTGCATCAGATCCTTATCAACATGAGGTTGTTCAAGGAGTACTGTGTACTTGTATCTATATTTATACTTTTCCACAATTCCTGTCTTCTCATTTCATCTTTCTCCTTATATTCTTTATTTTGTTTTTTTTTTTCTTTTTTGGCTCATTCAGTTGTTGCCTGATTTTTTTCTACTTCTGGTTTGGTTTCCATTCCCACTGACACCGATATGCTTCTGCTAAACTAAGCATGGAAGTCATCTTAGATTGTACTCTTTATGGTTCAAAACTTTCACTATGTTTGGATCTGGTAAGGTGAACAGATATGTATGCAGTCCTAAAATTGCAGATCTATACATTTAATGAATTTAATGGAGGCCCATGCCTCCTTCAGAATGAGTAATATATAATTTTGGTATTACCTGATATATATATATATATATATATATATATATATATATATATATATATATATATATATGTATATATATATCTCATTTGATAAGCATGATGCATTTTTCTTGTTTTCCTGTCCAACTAATCCAATATCTTTTGGGGCCAGTCAGTCACCCCAAAATTGTAAGTTAGAAGAGGAAAAGCAAATTGGTTTATAGCTTGGATTTTGTTCCTAGATATCAGGGCTGTTTTCAGTATTAATTTTAGATTTCTAAAATATTCCTTACTGAGTTTTGTTCACATTTGTTCTTGTTTTATTGTCAATCCTTCATTAATTCCCAAATATTTATACACACCCACCTGCCCAATTTACTTTATATCACATTCCTGTCCCAGACTAGTCTTTTATTGGTGCTGCAGCTTTCCTGCTTTAAATGTTGCTTTAGCACAATTATCAAGACCAAATGACATCCTTATATCATTTAAGAAAGTTTTGACCACTTTCAGTTTTCAATTCAGCTCCTCATTTAATGAACTATACAGTTTTAAATCATCAACAAAAAGAAGTTGAGAAGTCTTTACACTTTGCTGTTGTCTGGGTGCCAAATTGTAACCATGACCTAATCTGTTGAGTTACAGTTTAATGGGTTAAGGGCAAGACAAAAGAGCAGCAGTGACAGAGGGTCACCCTGGAATATCTCCCTTAAAATTTCTATCCCTGGGATAATAATGTTCCCTTTATCATGGTGTAGCTGCAAAGTGGTATGCCACTCTTTCATGGTCACTGTAACGTACTTGATCGATGTAGGGTATATCTTATACATTTGTATGCATTCCTTTATCCATAAATATGGGATGGTGACAAATGCTTTTTTGTAATCTATCCTTGCCATAATTAGATTCTTCCCCTTTTTACAATTATCCATTATGACTTTATTTAACCACAGATGATCTTTTGTTACATGACTTTCTTTTATTAACTTTTTGTTTATTGCCATGATTGAGTTTTCTTCTAAATGACTTTAAACTCTGTCAGCATCAATTTAAGTACATAGTTTATATATCGTCAGAAGGCAAGTTACTGTTCTATAGTTTTTTGGATAGCTTGCAGGTTCACTCTTAAAGAGGAGTATCATTTTTTCCTGTTGTTAACCAAGCTGGTGTCTGTTTGGGGTGCACATATAGGTAGTTCTTACTTAGGTGAATTTTTTTTGTGTAAAGGTGTAAAGACGTTTTACCAGAAGTTAGGTATTGGATCTGGGCCTATGGTTTTCCTGTTAGGATCTTTTCTTAATATTGTTTCAATTGCCCTGGCCATTACTTCATCCCATTTTATATTCTGTACATTTGAACTTCTTACTGTTTCTTTTACCCTTCTGTCCATTCAACATCTTTGCTATTTTCCACCGGGTCTTCATAGTTATTTCTCCACAATGTGTCTATTTTATTTTATTTTATTGTTGGTGTTAATATTCCTTTTACTTTGCTTCCCAGTTATCTATAAAACCTTTTGGGTCATCAATTAATTGCTTATTTTGTAATTTTCCTTTATATTTACCTACATATATTTTAAGGATTTATTTTCTGCCTGAGCTGATATCTTTAGTTTATTATTTGCAATTGTGTATGATAGACCTTGGTCTTTTCTGATACTGCACATTGCTTTTATCACATCTATCTTTATAAGTATTTTTGTTGATCTGTTCCCGCATCTATACTCTTCAAAGAATGACACTTCTTCTCCTAACTGCTTTACAGTTTTCTCTAGTCGATAAGTCCATGACGGGACTTGATTTCTTTTGTTCCTTTCCTTATTTCCATGGATTTATGTGGTAAAAATTTATAGGTTATTAATTTAGCTGCACAGTAATATATGCTATTTACTTCTGTTATATCATATTAATTTCTGTTAATAGTCTTGATTATTGTGTTTACTTGTTTTATGAATTCTAACACTTTGTGTCTTTTTGATTTTCTGCTATTTATTTCTTTCATAGATCTTAATATGTCTAGCCATTGCTGTTAAATCAAACAACTCTTAACTTAAATATTTTTCTTCTAAACTGAGGGCACATTCTTTATTCTCTGTTTCCTGTGGGCTTTCTAGAAAAGTTCCAGAACATCTTCCTGTGACATATTCTCATAAGCTGCATCCTACGTCATCTGCTGCTCTTTTGTATGGGAACGCACTCGCCCATAACTCTAGAACGTTGACTTCATCGAAGGTGCCACTGTTTCCTTCTCCTTCCCTTGATGTGTAACTCCACCAAACGTTTGTACTGGTTCACTATTGAAGTCTCCAGAGTATCTTCATATAGCAACTGATCAGATGTTTTCCATTCCACCTGTTTCTTCTTAATTTGGGGACTCATTGTTTCATCATGCTGTGACATTACTAGAGATGGATTTTCTACACTAAATCCTTCAATTTGTAGGTAATCCGTAACTTAATTTTCTATTTCTACAACTTATCCATTACTAATCCTTTTCTGCTTTCCCCCATTGTTTTCTTATATTTTATATTATAACATTTTCCATATCATAGGAACATAGGGAGTTGCTAGCCTATTGGCCTTGATGCCTTACAGGCCTAGCCAAGAAATTAGCCCATGTTCCAAAAAGTTAGCACAAGATGCCACTGTCCAGCAGGGACACAGGTGAAATCCCAGGGGTGTATTTTCTGTTCCACGTCCGGTTATCCAGGTTGTGCTTAAAAAGGGCTAATGAGGTACTCTGCTTGATGTGGAGAGGAAATCTATTCCACAGAAGGGGGAATCTCTGGGACACAAATCTGTCCTGCCACAAGTTCTATTGATGTCACAGGCCATGATGTCACAGAGGTTGCACATGCAGGTTACTAGAGTGGAGCTTGACTTCCGGATATGCAGCAGCCCCATCAAGGTGGGGTCTGATATTGCTTTGTATGTCAGACAGAGGTCAACTCTGAGGAGTCTGTATGAGACTGAGTAGAGGGACAGGGCTTTTAGCCTATCTGTGTAGGGCAGATGTTTGAGGCCCTGGATTCTCCTGGTGAGGAATCTCTGTGGTCTCTCCAGCTGCTGCATGTGCTTTGTGAGGTACATACAGAAAAAGGCATTGTACTCAATAATGGGTCTTATAAGAAAAGAATGCTGGGATGTTATGACCTCCTTGTCCCTGGATGAGACATCCATCTTAATAAGGTGGGCCATGTAGAAACATTTCCATGCAATGGAGACACTATGGTGGTAAAAAGTCAGTTTGCTATCAACTTGGTTGCCCAAGTCCCTCATGACTGATTGGATGCTTAGGACATTGTTATTCATATGATAATTTGTGGGGACATCATTTTCCCCAAAAGGGATGATGATGCATTTTTTTGGCATTTAGTTTGAGGTCATGTTTCTTGCACCAGTCATTTGTTTGGGTGAGACCCTCTTGAAGGATGCCCACATCACTAGGGGAACTGATGACAGCACCCAGCTTGCAGTCATCTGCAAACTTGGTCAGCCATAACCCACTGGTTTTGGCCTGCAGCTCAGAAAAGTATATCCCAAACAACAGAGCCCCCAAGATTGATCTCTGGGGTACACTGCTTGTTATGGGTCTACTGCTTGAAGGGGCTTCCACAATTTTGACTAGGTGGGTTCTATCAGTGAGCCAATCTGCTACTCATCTGGTAATATAAAGAATTATGCCTAGTTGAGGGAGTTTATCTATTATACCTGAGTGGGGAATAGTATCAAAGACTTTGGCCAGATCAAGGTAGGTGGTGTGCACCATCTTCCCCTCGTCCATGGCTTTGATGACTGTCTCAAAGAAGTCAACCAATTTTAACAGGCATGACCTACCTGTGATGAAACCAAACTGTGTGGGATCGAGTGTTTGGAGGTTGCCAATGTCCTTGCTAATGATGATAATCATTTCCACGGCCTTGCAAATCAGGCTTGTCAGGCTGATGGGTGTATAATTTCGTGGATTGGTAAACGCACCATCTTTGTGCAAAAGGATGACAGTTGCTGCCCTCCACTCAGCTGGGATGAAGCTGTTACTTAGGCTTTGGTTGAATAGAGTGCCTAATGGTGCCACAAGTTCCTGCCTGAATTCATATAGGATACTGACTGGGATGTTATCGAGTCCCATGGAGGCTGTATTTTTTGCCTTTGATAGGGCAGTGATGATTTGCTCCCTAGAGATAAGGGGAGGGGGTCAGGTGCTGGGAATGTCCTGATTTACTGATGGAGGGACAGATGGGTGAAGTTTTTGCTGGCCCTATCTGCCAGCAGGTTGGTTATATCTACGACATTTGTGTTTGTGGTGTCCCTAACCACCAGTTCTGAGCAGATCTGAGTGCTTGCTTTGAGATTACAGACATATGTGAAGAAGGCCTTATGATTGTCTTTAGTAGATGTGACCATTCTGGACTCACAGTTTGCTTTGAAGGATTTCATTAGTGCTCTTATTTTCTTGTTCAGGCTAAGATGAGATTGCTTCCAATCAGGCACTTGCTCCTTCTTGGTCCTGGACAGCATTTTTTTTCCTTTTATTATAGAGTTTATTTATTGCAGATGTCCACCAGACAGGTTTACTCTTACTTGAGGAGGAGAATTTTGTCCTGTCGGGTAGTCCTGATTCCATGCAGCTATATAAATACAAATGTAGTACATTGGAGTAGGTTTTGACATTTGTGCCAGTTCCTATGGAGGGAGAGGGGGCTTTGAAGCTGTTTATACCTTCCCTCAGGAAGTTGTAATCAGCTTTGTTGAAGTTTTTATGTTTGACCCTAGCAATGGGGGGGGGCAGGGGAGATGGTGACTTCAAAAATGACCATTTTGCAGTCGGACTTTACCAGGGAGGATGACAATGTAGAGATGCTCCAGTGGTTATTCATGTTGGTTAATACCAAGTCTAAGATATTATCACCTCTTGTGGGGGTGTCGACCAGCTGGTCCAAGGTATTTTGCATTGACAAAATAAAATAATCTCTGGGCATTTGTGTTTTGGCATGAGTAGTTCTTCCAATCTATGGCTGGATAGTTAAAGGGTGGAATTTAATAAAACCTACATGAACTAAGTTTCTGTGTAGGCATAGTGGTACACTGCTTACATGAACATAAGCAGGTGTGCAATCCAGGAAACAGAGCTGAGGGGTGTGCATGAGCGCACCAACATTGAAGTGTCCGTGAAATGCAGATCACCTCATAAGTAGGTGAATTGCATGTGAATGAGGGTGTTAGAGTGATCCAGCAAGCAGATAATCAGTCCTGCAGACCCTGTGTTGGTGTCAGAAATGTAAATAGAAAAATTCCGTGTACAGGATGTTAAACAAAGAACAGGGGCTGTAAAAGTGCAGTAAGAAGGACAGAAATAGCATAGCAGAGACAGATATGTGGAAAACTATCCACTGTGTGTCCAAATCCTAATGGAAAATAAAATACATTTTTCTTTTAATAATCAGATCATGTTTGCCCATTGCACAACAGTGCACAAACACGCTGTTAAGAAAAAAACAATTAAAAAGTGTAAAAATTAAAAATAGTACTATGTTACAGTAATACATTATAGGACCCTGTGTGGAGTATGTGCAATAGTAGACTGCTGTGGTTGATAATGAGGCAGGGCCTGGAACCAAGTAATTCCCAGATTGTGTGCACAGATCTCTATGCAAATGAGCTGGGGTTACTGAATAACACAAATGGGTATCCATGTCTGCAGATCCCATCCGTGTAGGCAGAGAACACCTGTGCTCAGCAAGGTGGTGTGAACACTAGCTACTAAGCTTTGTTTACCTTCAGGGTGCATGCTTCAGCCATTTTGAGCATGTTTGCTTGGCACACTACTGTGCTAAGCATGACCTTCCATGGAGGTGTGTACAATGACTACTGAGCATTGTTTACCTTTGCGGAGCATGTTTGCATGGTGCACCACAGTGCTGAGTGAGGAAGGTTGTTAAAAAATAAAATGGCTGAGAAAGGCAATAAGATCTTAATTACTGATGACCCCTGTTCTACTTGAACTAGGGCCAGTAACAGTCCTTAATGATTTACGTGGCATGTGGAATGCATCATTGATAGCCAGTCCCAAAGGCTGCACCCACAGCAGAGCATTATAAAGGTTGCAGAAACCCTACAATCTGATTTCACCCCCATACTCTGCACCAGTAGAGTACAGACTTGGGACTTTTAACTGAAGAAATGCTACAGGCTGCTGCAAGTCTGCTGCATATGTATGTGCTATATGCTGGGGTTAATGCTGCTGCTGACCATAGGCCTAGACTGAGAAGGAGAAGAGTGTTCAGGCCCAGGGTAACCTTTCAGGGGCTATATAAGATGGAGATAGTAGAGCACTACAGGGTGGACAGGGCCATATTACAAGAACTCACTGAGCTCTGCTGACCTCAACTCAAACCCAGAGCCAACATAGGGGAGCCCATCCCAGTGGAAACTAAAGTATGTGTAGCTCTTAGGATACGAACTATGGGTACATTTCAAAGACCAATTTGGGACATGATGGGAGTATCATAGGCATCAGCATTCAGAGTACACCACCATTTCCTGGATGCCATGCTACCACATGCCAGTGAGCACATTTTTTCCCTTCACCCCTGAGGAGAGGGCCAACAGTGTGCAACACTTCTACCATGTAGCACACTACCCTGAGGTACTGGGTGTCATAGACTGCCCTCATATACACATCAAGGCACCACATGGTGAGGAGGGCAGAAACTACATCAACCACAAGAGGTACCAGTCCATCAACTGCCAGCTCATTTTCAATGCCCAGGGAATTATCATGAATGCGTGTGCTGGCAGCCCTGGTAGTTATCATGACTCCCGTACCAGATGTTTGCTACGGGGGACATTCCACATGGCCATTTGCTGAGGGGGGATGCTGGGTATGCACTGGAACCGTGAATGATGACACCCATCAGAAGTGCACACACATCCATTGAAGAATGCCATAATAAGGCACATGCTCAAACTAGAAACATCATACAGCATGTGTTTGGGCTGCTGAAGTCACAGTTCCAGTGCCTCAATAGATCTATTGGAGCTCTGCAGTACTCTCCAGCCACATGTGCACACATGTTCACAGTATGTGCCATGCTGCATAATATGATCCTGTGGAAACAATTGCAGCAAGATCAGCAAAGGGAAGGAATACACAGCCCCCCTACCAGTGCCTAGGTCACCACAGCCACACTCACGGGGGGGGGGGGGCTCTGAAGAGAAAAACCCTGAGCTGATCCCTGTAGGCAGATGCAGGCATGCACAGTATGCCCTCACCTTGGCCAAGAGACAGCACATAGCACATGCACTGACAACCTAGGGCCCTAGGGACTGGCACCATACTCCGACTCACATATATATTAGTAAAAATGATGCCAGCCCACACAACTTGTACATCATCATGTATTGGCTGTGGACTGCATGCTTCGGACAGAGTCAGCCCCAAACTACAGGTCTATCAGCTGTTGCATTCACAAGGTAAGTCACACAGCTACTCACCACTTGTAAGGGGTACTAGAAGATGGTAGCATATGTATGGACCTCCCACATGTATGCAAGGGAATATAGTGGGTTATTGGACTACTTGCAGAGATCTAACAGACACTTGGGACAACAGGTGACATGTATGTAAACCCCACTACATTATTCAAGGGAGATGCCAAACAGTGGGGTCAGAGAATAGTCGCACGACTATGTATGCCAGCAGAGCATGGCGTGGTCGTCCCCCACCCCCAACTCATCAGTGTACTCATACAACAGCTGTAGCAGTATATTTGCAATGATATATCAGCAGACCACCCAATTCCAGGCCTGTGACATAGAGACAGAACCTGGACACATGTTCTATGTCTCACATAATGCAGGAGTGACAATGTATACCTCTGTATGCTGTTGTTTGTCTGATGAATGATGCATCTCTTTCTAGCAGCCTGTGTGGCTCAGTAGGCTAGGGACATTAGCATGGGTGATGGTGTTGATGGTTTGAAGCTGGCAATAGCCATTTCTTTTGCAACTAAGGTAGTCATTAGGTGGTATTCCCACAGACTGTCATAGCCGCTCAATCTGTTACCACAAGAAAACTGGACAAAGCCAGAGTGAATGGGGGGACAAAGGGCCAAACCTACAGACAGACATTATATTTGCTCTGAGTAACCTAGAAGGTGGCTAGTATAACAGCATGTTGCAACAGGTCAGATTAGCTGCAGGATGTAAAGGCCATCACTTAAAAGTCTCAGTAGTTACAACAGGGGCCTTTATTGCAAATTCAAACAAACTAAAATGTGAATACCCTTTCATAGAAACATGTGTGTCAAACTCACAAGTAAGAGCACGGCCATATTGCCAATTTTTTTCAAGGGAAAAAATCGGTAGGCTAACTATGCATGACACACTATTACAAACATTATAAAGTGGGGGGCTTCACCCCCCCACACCCCCTAATGTAGGGGGCTGTGCCCCCCACACCCCCTAACTAAATATACTAACTCGGAGATCACACTACAGTGGGGAAAAGGGCAGATTTACAACAGCCAAATGATTTTTTTCCCTAGGAAAAAAATCGATGATGTGACTGTTTGCTTACCTGTGAGTTCGACACATATGTGTCGATGAAAGGGTATTCGCATTTTAGTTCATTTGAATACGTAATATAGACCCAGCAACAGTTCAGTGACTGCATTTTACATATAGTATGGGAAAACCAGAAATGTATGAAGAACAGAACAGACATATGGGACAAAATGCTGGACATTCTGCAAAAACATATACAGAGAGAGGTATGCAGACTGTCACCCTGTGTGTGGTGTTACATCATGTACCCCAGTCTCATCATACCTTTCAACCTCTTAGAGCAAGAAATCTGTCCAAAGCCATGAATAAAAGTGGGACAAAGGCCCACAAATAGGGACAGGTTTTAAATATTGCTCTTATAAATGTAGAATGTTGATAGAATAACAGGTCTTGCATTATCACAAATCTCCTGATGTATATGGAGTCTGAAAGTCAAATGTCTGTCATTACTGATTGACTTCAATGTTTACCGATTTGCCCCTAATTGACCAGAAAACCACAATGTTATGTAAAACAGACCAAAAATATGAGGCAAAAGTCTGGATAGTCTGTGAAGCTCTGTACAGTTGTGAGGTATGAGTCACATATGAAGGTCAGCAAACAGACAGGGAATGCCTTGGACAATATCAGGGAAGTGCGGTATTTGGGAACAGGTGCAGCAGCCAATGGTCTGCAGCACACATAATCCCAGACTGGAGTAGAGAGTAGAGATTGCTCTGGCATGGAGTCACCTTGTAAGTGCTGACAGTCACACTGGGCATGCCCCTATACGTAGTTAACTTTAGCCAAGTCTGTTGCCTCTACTGCCCAAAGACCTGCTGTGTGGAATATGTCTGCCATACAGCTACGCATACATATCTGTCTCCCCCTATCCCCCTCATGCTTGATTAGTGTATATCTCAGTATGTGGCTTATATATATATATATATATATATATATATATATATATATATATATAGATAGATAGATAGATATATGGTTCCACTTGAAGACATCGAAATTCTAAACCATTGAAATTCATATAATCGAGACCATATCATCAAGTGTTTAGAACATCAATGTTGTCAAGGGGAAGAAAAAGGTAAGTAAACAAGGGAAAAAGCTAGTGTTTCTGCAGGGCAGCAAGGTGCCCTGCACACTGTGTCTGTGAATGTGCCATCTCTGTGATGGCACTGCAGACAGGGTACAGGAAATCTCCCATTTAGCGCTTCTGCATATAGCGTTACAACAGAGATTTCCCTTTACCCCACTATAGTGCGATCTCTGAGTTGGTATATTAAAGTTGGGGGGTGTGGAGGGTGCAGGGAGGCAAAGACCCCCTGCATAAAATGTATATATATATATATATATATATATATATATATATATATATATATATATATATATATATATATATATATAAAGTACAATGATACATAAACTCTTCACATATATCTACTTAACACATATACATAATGCACATACACAACAGTTAAGGAAACATCCCTTTTATACACATTTATATAGACATGTGTGGGGCTGTACGGATCTCCCCACATACCCTGAAATACTGGGGTTATCTGCACTTACACATCATAACAGTTGTTCAATGGAACCTGACCAAGGCTGCAATAGTACTTAATCCACTCACTCACAGAACCCTGTGCCTGCAGAATGTCAGCCTGTAGACAGACACAAGTATGCAGGTGATGTAATGTACAATGGGTACAATGCTCGCATTGTACAGTCCATATTGTCCCTGGTCACATGTCCATCTATCAAACTGCAAACAGCTACATATGACCAGACTGGTAAGTGTACACACATAGCAGAGATATTACTGGGTATCCCACCCCTAGGACACTAGATGCAATAACAATACCAAACGGTATCACTCTCCAGGCCACACATGCTGTCTAACACAAGGCCACTTTGTGCACTCCACTAGCACTGTGCCTGCATCCACATATACAGCAGACAGAACCTGTAGTGTGTGCGATAAGTACTGTGAGCTGAAGTGTGTAATACCCAGACAGGTAGGGGTTCTAATCTCACATCATCCAACGTGTGTGTGTGTGTGTGTGTGTGTGTGTGTGTGTGTGTGTGTGTGTGTGTGTGTGTGTGTGTGTGTGTGTGTGTGTGTATAAATATATCCCCACACAGGACTATTGGATATGCCCATATGGGCTATCTCTGTGTAATGGTATCTATTTTATGGCCCTATGACTGGCTACTGGCCTCTAAATTGCTCTCCTCTACAAGGCCTGCTAATGTTATCCACCTTAAGAGCACTGACTGACAACCTAATGTCAGATAAACTCCGTGGTGGATGTGATAAGTACTGCAAACTGTAGTGTATAACAATAGATAGGTAGAGTTCTAATCTCACATCATTCAACTTGTGTGTGTATATGTAAATATATACCCTTGTGGTTCTACAGACATGCCCATCTGGCCTATCTCTGTGCAATGGTTATGCATTTTAAGACCCTATGACTAGCTGCTGGCCTCTACTTTGGCCTCCTTTGCAAGGCCTGCTAATGTCATCTACCTTAAAGGTGCTGGGTGACAACTGAATATCAGATAAATTCCATGGCACATGCAATAAGTACTGTGAGCTATAGTGTGTAATAGTAGATAGGTAGGGATTTGAATCTTGCATCATCCAACTGTGTGTGTGTGTGTGTGTGTGTGTGTGTGTGTGTGTGTGTGTGTGTGTATGTGTGTGTGCGTGCGTGTGTGTGTGTGTGTGTGTGTGTGTGTGTGTGTGTGTGTGTGTGTATGTGTGTGTGTGTGTATAAATATATCCCCTTACAACACTACAAACATATCCATATGGGTTATCCCTGTGTAATGGTTGTATGTTTTATGGGCATGTTACTAGCTGCTGGCCTCTAAATTGCCCTCCTCCACATAAGCATAACTGATGTCTGCCACCTTCTAGATGTGTATATTCAAAAAACCCAGGTGACCCGTATCAAGGGAGGCAGACCTTGTCACAAAGTATGAATGCATGAGTATGCTGACTGCCCCCATTGTCCCTGATACACTGTTATACACATACGTACCTAGGGAGTTATACACATATACTGCCTTACCCTGCTGACATCATGTGTCTGCTGTGCCACCATGCCATCCTGGGCTGCTGTACTGACACCATGTGTCCATTGTTTAACCCCTCAGACACCTGGAATAGACACATACACAGGTTTGTGACACACCTGTCATTCTGTAACTCTACTGCCAGTGTAACATCATGCAACAAAATATACCAAGTCTGACATGTAGTCATGACACCTGCCAGCATACAATACTTGTAGTGGCCCACAACAAGTGCCATGGCAAAACAATATTGCACTACACAAGTACATGTAAAGTAATATAGTCACCCTGTGCATCAGACACATTATTGCATTTTCCTGCATCTATGTCACAGATGGCAAGGATGCAGAACAGGTATCATCACATGCACAGGGTGTGGTGTGGGGGTGCCAGAGGCCTAGGCTGTGCCAAACAGGTGACAGCATGTGTGTGAGTTAGGAAGGGGTGTGGGTTAGATGGGCCATGGAGCAGTGTTGTGTGTGTCTGTTGGTGACCTACATGCAACAGTGGTGTTTGAGTGTGTATATGCACATAGTCAAGCCCAGTGCTATCCCTACATATGTGTATGTTGGACAGCTGTGGACCATACAGGGTAGAGTGACCAGCTCACCATCTATGGCCATGAACATGTAAACTGGCTCTGCCAGGAGTAGCACTGGCACCACCATGCCCAAGGTCAGATGCGGTGCCAGTACCTGATGGTGACTGCAAAATGCTGGTGCTGTGTCCCACATGGGATCACCCAGGACCACGTGTCCATGACCTTCCACATCATGATGTAGACAGCATACTTCCCTCTGTAGTGCCATAGATACTACCATTATGGGAGCATGGCTGTGGACAGTCACATGGACCCCCAGCAGATGGTGTTGCTGACCTTTGTCCACATGTCTGACGTCCAACTCCAACCAGATGTTCCAGCACAGACATTGTGCGGTCAGAGACTGACACTGTCTCAGCCCACCATCTATCCACAACAGTAGGGAACTGATCCAGGTTTCCCCCAATATGGTGGAGGCAGTCACAGATGTCAGACTGTGCTGCATCCATAACCCTAAGCATCTGTCTGGTGTTGTGTTCAGATAATGCCTGTACCTCCATGATGGACCAAAACATGTGGAGAGTGACCTGTGATGTGACACCAGCAACAGGTGGTGGATGAACAGCAGTCCCCCTACAAGCACTCCTGTCAATCTGCCTTTGTGGGACCTCACCAGCTTTCTGGCTATGGCCAGTGTCTACACTCACTGACACCATAGTTGTCACACTGCCCTGTTCAATGTCTCCACCCTCTGATTTTCCACTATACTATCGATGTCCTCTGTGGACTGGGTATGTGTGGGCATACTGACTGTGTGCAGTGACAATGGGGGCAGAAAAGGGATGTCAACCTCTGGGACAGATTCAGCCACAGACAGCCCTCCTTGTGCCTCTCTATGGCCACCATCACCATCAGCATAATTTGAGACATTGACATCAGGTTGCGAGGGGGACAAACTCCAACCCCCCCCCCCCCTCGGTCACCTGTGAGAAGCAAAACAACATCAGTACATTACTACCTGCACTATTATGTATAGTAATCCACACAGACTCATACAGATGAGGATTCACAACTGCATAACAATTCCCACATCTTCTCATCTTTGCTCTTATGCACAACAGACAAACTCACAACAGCATACACAGACAAGTCAGGCCTATTATAACATGCACATCAGCCACATCTAGTGAATGTTGCCAGTACAATACACCTGTAAGGTATGCAATATGACACTGTGTATGATAAAGCTAAACATAACACCCAGTACACCTATATTGAGAATAATATGCCAGTAGTAGTATCACTGCCTCAGGTATGTACCATTAACAACAGTAGCTGGTACAAATATGGCTCCGGTGCATTTATTTTGTAAAGTCTCTATAAACCAAGTAAAAGCTCACCACGTAAGGTGTAAAAAATGGTAAGTAAATCCGTAAATAGTAGATAAATCCACAAATCTCAGATGCTGATGTGCATATAGCACTATCACAGCTCAGTCTCTCTCAGTAAGAAATCACCACGTACAGCAGCGGTAGTAAACAAAGTAAAAATCTTTTATTCCCAGTAAGCGCTTTCGCCTGTCGGCTTCTTCAGACTGTATAACAATAAAATGTGGCTAAAACATACATTTAAATACTCTAATACAGCCGATCATTGGTTGCTATGCACGACCTTGTCATAAAACAGAATCCTGCATTAACCGGAAATGACAACCTCAGACATGACCAAACACTAGCGTAAGTTCTTATAAACAAATAAAAACTCAAAGGTATCCAAAAATTGAAATACTCAAAATTATTTAAAAAAATATATATATGTGTACATACATCTGCGTATGGGTCATTAAATATGGAGCATAAAACTTTCAATATGACAACATTCATTATTAAAATCCCGATACTGCCTTTCCTACTAAAACTGTATAGACTCCGTACTATGCGAGTCTTTTCAAACAGCATGTGCAACTTTCAACAGAGGACTTTTAGTGGAAATACTCAAACTGAAACACCAGATTTTTTAACGTCAATGCATTATGACAAAAACTTGATTACCTTAGAATGCTCGTTTATAAAAAAGCTGCAATCTCAAAAATCCAACCTTGCATTTAAAATCATATCCCACCTTTAAGGTGCAGCAGCTAAGGTAAATGGTGTTGACCATCGTACAACCACGCATGGCGATGATGTCACTCCGTATAAAGACGGGAGATCTCAAGTTTAAAATTAAAAGTACAAACAGCAAGTTTTCTATCCGTATATGGATGTGTGCATCTTCTTGGTCCAACGCCCTTTATAATACATGTTTAAAGATAAAAACGAGTACATATTGTTTGTCTTTAAAGTGCGTAAGACAATAAATATAACAAACCCTTGTCCAATATTCTAGCTATTTTAAATAATTGAGACTCATATACAATTCTAACATCACAAAACATTGTCAGGATGTGTTAACCATATCGAATATAAAGTCTTCATAACTTGATGTAAAAAAACTCTTATTAAAGACGAAACTCATCAAATGTCAGGTAGTAAAGAATATTAAACAAAACTAAGTAAAGCCAAATCTTTCATTAAATCGGTACATACTTGCAAGTGGAGAAAACTCTATACTGTGATAAACCACTATTTTTCTATGAGATAGGATAGTCCCTTTGGACTAACTTCATTGAGTGCAAAACTACCTGATGCTGTGAATGCATATGTAATAATCATCACTGCAGGATACTATATAGCACCAAATAGGGGTGAAGTAAACCTGTAGCATACACTGAATCATGTGATATAAATACTATAAGCACATATATTCAACTAAATAATGAAATCACTTCAGTAAGAAGGTGGTAGGAGTAGTAGCTCCTGGTAGGAGTCCTACAAAGAAATAGATTAGAACCGGGACATAGCTCTAAAATGTAGCTAAGGGAGGAGCGTACCTATACCTCAAAGAAATGTCTCACAGAACTCATAAAGTCTGCTTTACAATGTTAAAACTAATCATGTGAGACATGGACAGAATGAGAGGAGGTGAATTACAGTACATTTTTTGACATTACAGGGGTGTATACCCTCCCTTATTGTCACTATGTACTATGTGTAATCCACTAGCTTTACTACAACAGCCGACTGTTGTAGGTGGGATTGACAGGGACAGAGCTGAGATGTGATTGAAATAAAGGACAGTTGACAGGCATGCGTGTAGGTGTAGGACAGCAGAGTATCAATGGCATGTCATCACCATAGATCTAAGACAGGCTTTACTGCTGTAATCCCTATTCCCCATACCTCCATCCTCCCATCTGTATCCTGTTATATGTAGAAATCTATTACATACCTGGTGGAGTGCAATACTCCTTTGTTGAATGTTGCTTCAAATAATCTTTTGATAATGTACTCTGTGTGTGTGTTAAGTTTCATACAGACCTGTTCCCCATAACCAGCTGCTTGCCTTTGTATGGTACTGCTCATTACCAAGTAATTGCTCCTGCAACAGTCTGTGGCTCAGAATTGCTAATTACAGCCAAAACAGCTGCATTGTTCTATCATTAGCCAATGACATGCCACCACAGTGCAATATATAAGGCCTTCATGTAGGTATTGGCCCCTGTCTTAGTTTTTGGGATGGACATTACTGAGGTGTGGAGACTACAGCATCACAGATGGTAGGTACAAACAATGTCAACTGTACAAATGTATGATGTATGTCCACAGTTTTGCTTCACATGTATGGTCAATGTCACATACCATTGTGATCATCTGGCAGTGCACTGGCAATCATTGTGGGTTTACGTCAGCAAGGGATGACACACATGTGTGTGTCACACTGCATACCCATCAGACTATGCATGCTACTGCAATTGTTGTTATTCTATCAACTTGCTATCTCTGTAGGGGCAGACTGTTACACATGTCCCTATCTGTGGGCCTTTGACCCCCCATTAAGTACTGCTGTGTCTGGATCCCTTGTTCTAGGGGGTTGGGAGGTATGGTAGGTCTGTAGTAGCTACCTTTACATACAGCTATGTATGCTACAGGCTGCAGGGGGGTTGAACATTTGGTGGACAGCAAGCTGTATGTGTAAATGTGTCAACTGTGTCAGGCCTGTACTTATGGCAGAGCTAGGGCAAGAGTATTCTATACAGTGCAATTGGGTCTATGTTATAACAACAAATGATCAAATGCTCGAACGTTGTTATATCAAACTCAAAAGTTCAAATTAACAACACATCGAACTACCAGAACAGCGATTTTTTTTCCCAGGGAAAAACATTGCTGCCCCCCCCAAAAAAAAAAACACATTCAAACATTACATAAAGTGCGGGACTTCACCTCCCCTCACACCCCCGACATGGGGGGCTATACCCCCCTACATAAATATACCAACTCCGAGATTGTGCTACAGTGGCGATAATGGCAAAGTGACAGAAGCGGGCAAGTGACTTCTTTCCCAGGGAAAGAATTTGCTTATATGCCGCTTCATCATTTTGTGTTTTCAACATTTGAAGTCCGACCAAGATGCATTCAACAAAATGCATCTTCGGTCTTCTGATAGGAATCCGTGCAATCAAGGCATGTGCATAAGGCACATCTGTTATGCAATAGTGTGACTAACAGAGTAGTAGGTGACATATAGTTAGGCTATATGTGGATTGTGTCTCTGCCTGCATGCTTTTGTTTTGCAATACTGGGTAGCAGTTAATTAAGTTGCAGTAACCTGTGGGAAGTAAGATGGCATGACCCATTCATTACTTATCTTCACATTAATGTAATTGAAGTACAGCACAACACTGGATTTGAACCCAGGACTCTGTGTGGCAAAATGTACTGCATGGAAGGCATTTAACAGACTGAACTGCTGAGACACTGAAAAGGCATGTGAATTTGCAGGATATATGTGCACATATGCAAGCTGTGAGAAACATTTCCATATCCATGAGTATGTGCATGGCTTTATATGGTTGTATTTCTGCACCACGGTCCCAGTTGTACAGTCCATTGCTGCCTTGGCAGGTGTCTGTCTACAAGTTGCTGATCAAAGGGCACATATACTTGCTATCACAGACCTCACTTACATCCATTATTATGTCTTCATTATTATTTATTATTGCACCAGAGTCCAGGGTACACTTCCAGTTTTCACATTAGTTTCTTATTTCAGTTACATGCATAATGTCTGCAAGTAGCAAGTAGTATGTTTTGATGGTGTACCCTAAAGTGTTTGTAGCATGGTGGGTTAATGCAGTGTGTTATGGTTGAGAAGGGCCTGGGTTTGACACTTTGCAGAGGTGTTTATTTTCTACATGTGATGAGCACTATAATAGACACATATAGACATTAAAACACTTTAATGCTCATTTAAGCTTAGCTAAGTGAAACGGTGTGGCGAGTTGCACCATGCCTCTCTGCACAAATCCACATAAACCCGTTCTAAAAAATATAAAGAAAAGAAAAAGTGGTGTTAGGAAAGTGGTGAAATGGGGGAAAGCAGCGATCAAAATAATGTGAAAGGCAAGTAGGGATGCGCAGGATGGATGTAAGAAAGAATCATAGCTATCTATTTCTTGTAGAGCAACAACTGTGCATTTTGACAGGTTTTGTAGATGAATTTGGATTCTCAAACCTCAGAGAGAGGGGTGGGTGAGGACAACATAAATGTATTGTCAAGCCAATTGGACCAAATTAGTTGTGTCCAGTGGACATGTGTGTGAAATGGAGAGCTATGTGTGGGACAATTTTATTTTATGTTTTTTGTGGGACGTGCCTATTTTTTTTTTAAGGAGAGAGTGGAATACTGGGAAAGGACATAGGTATGTGTTGGGAGGTAAGTTGGGTATGAGAGGATGCAATAGCAGACAGACAAGACAAACAAAACAGCAGACAGGGGCGGTGTGTGACACGTGTGGTGGGTAAACATTTTGGATGGAGAGGGTGTTGTGGATTCAGAGTTGCATGTGCCTGCAGATGGCAGCAGCATAACTGACATCCCCACTCATGGGCAGTTGACACTGCTCCTTCACTGCCCCAAAGGAGGATGTGCTGGAGGTTGGGTGCCAGGGAAAGCCTGCCTGCCAGATCAGGTTGGCCAGTGTGCCCTCAATCTGAAGCAGGTGATGTTCATAGGTCTGATGAATGATCCTGATCACCATGACTGGCAGTTCCTGTTGGATGACTGCAGCTCCTCTGCCACTGCTCCCAGGGGGTGGTCAGGCCCTGTCCCCTGAGGTTGTTCCACCTGACACCACAGGTGGTGCAGGGGTTGCAGGGGGGCACCACCAGCCTGGGTCCCATACATGCTAGGATCCAGTGCCATGGCCAGTTGAAGCAAAGTAGGTGGATCACTGGGAACCAGCCTACCCTGACATGCTATGGTGATGGATGTATAGCAATAAGAATAGGTCAGTTATTAACAAAACAATGTTAGTGATAACAGCAATCCAGAACAGTGGAAATAACTCGATTACATGTCAATGCATATTATGTGGAACAAAACCATACATGCCAGAACAGTCAGTATGTTAACAGTATGCCAGTAACAGTTGCAGCATAAAGCCAACAAAACAGGCAATACAACAAGATCTGTTAATATGCAACCATTATAATACATAACAATAACAATACACATGCCCAAAATACAGGTAATTGAACATGTGTGAATAGTAAACCATAACCAATGGATAACAATAGCAATGACATGAAGATAAGTGGTTGGTAGAGAGAGTAAAACAGTCCATTAGTACCTTTATAGGCTATTTATTTGACAACAGTACTACTATCTACTTTATGGGTCTGCTTTTTTTTTATGTGTACAAGTCTCCTATAGCTACTGTAGCACATACAGGCCTCTGAAGCTATTTGCATGGGACAGTATGGGCCATGCAGGAAAAACTGCTGGTACACTACTACACGGAACAGTGGCACATCAGGTGGCCCTATATAACTATCAAGGTGTATTATATACTAAACTGCAGTGACAGTAGAATACACATACATGAAATACAAGCATGACAGAGATAGTAGATAATCTATACATTAGTATACAAAATCAGGTGTACACAATATATTGTTACTGGTTTGAAATATCTGTAAAGTCAACCAACAATATCAGAACATGGAGTTGGCTGCCTCACCCATATACCTTGCTTACCTTCTGTTTGTAGATGACAGAGAATTATGTGGACAATATTGGCCTAGAAACAGCCTTGACCAGTGCTATATGTGTTAAGTAAAATATTTGGCTGCTATTATATTTGTATGCTATGGCTATTTAGTGTTATACTTGACTGCAGCACCTTCCATTACAGCCTGAATGCATACAGTTGTACTACAATGGCTAAATAAAGACAAACCTGATGTACACAATTTACCTTAATGATATTGGTAGTGGTTCATGAGTTATTGCAGAACAGTTGACATTATTTATTTCTTGACAAACAACTCTAATTCCACACTTATTGCACTACAGACTTTATTGTTTATACTTTCATGCAGTTCCTGGTACTGTTTCAAGTTTTTATTCAACAACAGTTGTCATTATTCAGGTCTTGCAATACAACTGTACTTCCACAATAATTGCACTACAGACTTTCTTGTATATACCTTAATGCAGATAATGGCATTGTTTCATGTTTTTATTGCACTACAGTTGGCATTATTCATTTATTGCACTACAGCTCTAAGTCCACATTTATTGCAATACAAACTTTAATTCACATACTTTACTGCAGGTAATGCTTTACTCTTTCTTTCTTATTTCAACTGCAATTAGCATAATACATCCATACTCATCACACTCACAGCGCAACCTGGCCAAGCACCTTGCATGCACCTTGAGGTTGTGAGCCCTCTCCTCTGCAGCTGTTCAGAGAGATGAACACCATTATGCATACCAGTTTAGCAGACATTCAGATTAGATATTGGTGGTACAGAGGTAAAAGGACTTACATACATGTGGGACATGACTTGCCCAAAATCCATGGTCCCAGATGTACAAGAGATCCCCTTTTCATCTCTTCAAGTCATTGTAGTGGTGATGACACTGTTCACCTGTCCAGGGGATGCCAGTTGCAGTGGTGAGTTCCCTTGCCAGCTGGTCCCAGACCTCCACATTGCACTTTGAGCCCTGGCAACCTCCCTGCAGAAGATGGCCTTCATGGCTTTTTACAAGGAGTCCGACCATGACCCTGGACTCCAGGATGCCCCATTGCTGTGACCAAAATCACAAACTCTCGCCAACACCTGTCATAGTAGCCTTCATAGACAGAACTCAAACAGATTATGCTATATTCCTGCCTATTGGGCTTTATATAGCCTGTTTTTCTGCCCTTACATGCCACTGGGCAACATTTAAAAATGCAATGCGTCACTTAGCAGTGTGCAAACCAGTGCAGTTGAACTTAGCAGTGTGAAAACCTAAAAACCATATGCTTAACAGTGTTTATCAGTGCACAAACCAGCTAAGCAGAGCCATGCAGTGCATACACATTTTCAGCCATTATTGTGTTCATACGGTGCTAAGCAGGGCTTAGCAGAGCTTAGCAGAGAGCAGTGGGCCATAATTTAAATAAAATTTATATAATTTGTATTTCAAATATAAATGCTTATTTTCCCTTGCATGTATTCAAACCCTGCACCTACAGCTGTATTTCTACCCATTTAGCTATGAGAATATGTGGAATTTAGCTACACCTTTACGTATACCGCTCAGCTGCCTATAAGCACTGCTAAGTATCGCTCTGCACCATGCAAACCCACACAGATATGCTTAAACATGACCTTTAAATAAATAATTAATTGCATCCAGTTTCTATTTTTAGATGTCTGTCAGGTGTCTCAGTGCCACTTAGCATTGCTGCACTCTGTGCCATGCTGAGCAAACATGCTTTAAAAAAAATAGAAAAAAAAAGTAAAAATAAAACACAAAAAAAAAACAAACAATTGACATTATACAAGTGGACAGTGCAGGGAGTGTCTTACTCATCTGCAGACACAGTTGGCACTACGCTCCCTATACTGAATCAATAACCATGTTCTATGGCTCTCCCTCAACAATGCACCATGATTAATATGCCTGGTGTGCTGCCGAGGGAGAACTGTGTACACAGATATGGTAACATTACATGTAGGCTCTATACTATGCCTACATGGAGATTATTAAATTCTGGAGATTGTTCTATCATGCTGTGGCATAACCCTTATTAAACCATCTATACTAAATCCTTCACTTCTCAGGTATTCTATAACTTCAGCATCTATCTCTTTAAAATCTCCATTACTAATCTGCTGTTCTACATTCCCCTTTGTAACCTTATATTTTGTATTTTGAAACTTTCCATATCTGGCTGCCTTTGCCTATATTTCTCTTCAAATATCTTCGGAGCTACTTTTTTGTATTGATTAGTTTGGCTTTCTCCTTTGCATAACTATTCCACCATATCAGATCTCTCTTTCTTTCTCATGTCCATGTTTCGATTATATACCTTTCAAAAATCTCTAGGTTTTGTTCATTATGTTTTCAAACATCCTCTGTCACTTCTTTTTCCAAATGACCTTAGGTTTCTTGGTCTATATTATGTTTTTCATGAATCTGTTTTTCTTGTGCAGGTATTTTTCTTTCCTCTAATCTCTCTTAATCTTTTTGAATATTTTCTCTCCATTAATTCTGGGCTTCTTGCATAATAGTAACAATACATAGTTTTTTTCTTATTTGCAACAGTCCACTCTATCATCTTTATGGCTCTTTTCTGTCTTGTCAGTTTTTGTGCCCTACTACTTCCTTCTACAACAGGGAGCACATTCTTCCCCTGAACCTGGCCTAGTCCCATTGTAGGAATGCTTTTATCTCTTAAAGATTCGATACTGTCAGTATTTTCTAGTCCTGTTAACAGTGCACCTACCTGAATTGGACACTTTTTATCTTGGGACTTGTGCACCCAGCTGCCTTTTTTATTTTTAACCTACCTCTGTCCATGATATATGCTGTATAAAATACAATCTATATATCAGGGATGTTTTGGTGAGATTTTGTAAAAACAGGGTCTAACTCATACAGGTACTCACCAAGACTTAAGGATGTATTAATTTTCAGCAATAATACTCTGTTGTGCTTGCTTATTTTTCTCCTCTCCATTCAGACTCTAAGTAATGTGTGTAATGCAGAATGAGCCATATGATATTCAAATACATTACCAGCTGCTTAAGGGAGCTTATCATTTCATTCTAACCATCACTCCTTCAGCCAGTTATAAAGTTTAAAGAACGCACATGCAATATTTTGGTCAATTGTCTATCTCACTCGGATAGGATTCAGCAGTTTCCTACTAATTGGCTTAATGTGCTTGACAACTTGGGGCATTCAATTTTTAAAAGGTTTCCTTCTCTGTAGCATAGTAGGGTGATTCATGTCTTGTGTTCCTGGCCAAGAAATATATCTTTCTCTTTTAGACACCCTGAAGTTTACTTATAGGAAGAATAAGACTTGTACAATCAGCTTTAAATTAATTTTCCAGTTTTCCACTGGACACATCACTGAACTCATCCCTCACCTACATCACTTCTACTTCTAGCCTCTGTTGTCACATGCTGCTTACCTCCTGTACTTACTACTAAAATCAATCCACATCTGATTTTTCTCCTCTATTAATAATATTCGCTCATTGTTTCAATTGTCTTTTTGACTCTGTACCTTCTGTAATTTATTTGTGTTTGAGAATTAGTTCTTTTTATCTATTTCATATTATTGTCATTATTATTAATTTTTTTTTTTGTGTGTATTTCTTCACCTGGGTTGTGCATGCAAATGATATATTGTGATGAGTGTACTATCCTGGTAAACTATTTAATTAACTAGCTAACTAACTAATCTATTAACAGCAAAAGCAAACATGGTACTTCTATCACACAATAGTTCCCCTCTCTTCAGAACAAACTCCCCCTGCCTTCAAATAGTGAAAGTCTTCATTCCGAAAAGTGACTTTGATAAACTCAAGTACACATAAGTTTTGACAGCGGATAGACATCAAGGTTCTTGAAGACCATTAGACTGTTATATTGTTACTGAACCAACTCAGCTATAAACCAATGAAATAAATATTTTAGATTCAGTTTACTTATAGTGGTTGTGATGTTTCATGTTGGCAAGGAGTTCTCACCCTAAATAAAACGTGTGCATACTGGAAAAAAAAAAATATATATATATACATATATATATATATATATATATATATATATATATATATATATATATATATACACACACACACATATGGTTCCATTTGAAAAGATCAAAATTCTGAACCATCGAAATTCATATGATCGAGACCATATCATCGAGTGTTTAGAACA
>NC_056727.1:1024141183-1024166183 GCF_019279795.1 Protopterus annectens | reverse complement strand
GATGCCTCATGAGGATGAACAGGCTAACAGTACAGAATAAATTCTATAATGTGGCTATGCAGGAAGCTATGGAGCAATGCAATGTTTTACAGCAAAAGTAGACCAAGTGTATATAGGTCATCTGAAGTGACTTTGTAGAGCATGATATTGGTAAACGTACAGCAAGGCAGACTTACAGAAAGGAGCTGAGCAATTCCAGGCCTTGTTACAGGGAGATCCTTTCAGGCTACCATAAAAGGTTTTATCCTGTACTAGGTTGCAACGATTACCATAGGCTTCATCATAAAAGAAGAAGTGAAAAGCACATGCACTTCAAAAACATCAAATAGCTTTTAATCTCTCATCAAAGATTTACAGATATATAGAGATATCTTTTTTCTTGTTTATCTTGGTGTTTGAAACAATACTTGGGTGGCACAATACCAGAAGTAAGTAGTGCTCTTACCTCACATCTAGACGTAATCTGGTCTGATTCTCAGGAAGAGCTGCCTTCTGTGTGAAGTCTGCATATCCTCCCCACATTTCCACAGCTTGTCTAATGATACTTTGGTTTCCTACCACAGCCCAAAGATTGTGATAGATGAATCACTAATTATAAATTGTCCACAGATACAAGAGTGATGTTAGTGTGATAGAAATGAAAGGATGTCAAATGCGTTCCACTCCCTACTTGCCAAGTAAACTCTATTTATGGTATTGGCTATTCATGGGGTCATTATAGGAGATGGATTCAATTCAACAAAAATGACAGGATGGATGAAAGGTCAACATTTTACAAGTATAATGTTTTCAGATTACCGTTGACCTATGCAGAATCAGGCTGGGCCCTCAACATGACAGAAGGACATGGCCTCTCCCTTTAAGAAACACTAATACATAGACACACACAGAGCAAAACAACAAATGTAGAAATAGACACACAGTAAAATACTAGTACATAAAATGCAGACATAAACACATACACAAAGAAAAACTAACACATAAAGTACAGAAACAGACTCATACACAGTTAAACAATCATACAAAAAAATGCAGAACTAGATAAATACACAGTAGAACAATAATACATAAAATGTAGAAATAGACGCATATACAGTAAAACAAAAATATATGAAGTGGAGAAATAGACACATGCACAGTAAAACACATGCATAAAATGCCAAAAGAGACACATATGCAATAAAACACTAATACATAAAATGCAGAAATACACAGTAAAACATTAATATAGAAAAATCAGAAAGTGACACATATGCAATAAAACACAAATAAATGTAATGTAGAAATGGATAGATACTTAGTAAAGCACTAATACATGAAATGCAGAAATAAACACACACACAATAAAAGACCAATACATGAAATGCAGAAATAGACACATATACAGTGAAACACCAATACATGAAATGCAGAAATAGACATATATGCAATAAAACACCAATACATGAAATGCAGAAATAGCTCTTTTAATCTGAGATACTCTTTGCTTGGCAACTGTGCCAGAGTGACTGAGAGATTTTGTTAATTCCAAAAGCCATCCACCGCTGAATCTTCAAAGATAAGCATTATTTAGTCTTTGTTTGCACTTTAGATAGTCTGGTTTATTTATTTACTATTTCATCTGCTGTGATTTGTTGCTGCATTCCGGCACTTCTTTGTTAACTGTTGCTTTAAGATCCACGCTACTTTGTATCCACTTGCTTCAGGACTGAAAGTGTCTGTTTGCACTTGGGCTCTAAAACCAGCCATCTTGCATTAAGATGTTTTTTCTGTACTCTTATGGAAGACATATGCTGATACCAAGTCATCCAAGTTGGGGATTGCTGGAGAAAGGCTCATTCTGTGCTTTTCCAGTTGGCAGATAGCTTTATACCTTTTATTTGATTTGTGCTGATATTTAAAAATCACTTTTGCTTGAAGCTGCTCTGTGGTGCAGAGGTGGTTTGCAGTGTCATGTGTAGAAGCATATGACTTTTAGATACTTTTTCCTTAAATAACTAACAATGTAACTATTTTCAGCCCTTTGTTGCACTAGAAGCAACTCAGTTGTGTGCTAAACAGCATCGCTCCATTGGTTTACTTTATACTACCCAGACTACACAAAGTATAGCTCCTTCTCATAGTACCTGAGCTACCAGCACATTCCAGTTAAAGTAACCCATCTCTTTTCCTAAAAAGAACACACAGCAAAAACCTGTTATCATGGATGGGCAGTTTCCCATCATCTTTGTGGCCAGCCTGATGGACATGGGCATATTGAGGCAATGTTGCAATAGTCTCATGTATACTCACAACCACTTACTTCTGAAACAAATTAATACTACATGCGAAAGATGCAGTCACACTATGAAATCGAAGGTAAGACTCTCAGATGCAGACAATTCAATCATGAAACAGGTTGCCAGCACAAACACATCACTACCCACACTTAATGAGAACTTGACACATAAACCCATATATGTGGAGGTACTCACTATTAACTTACCAAAACCTCAGAGACCTCCAAAACACTCCCTCCAGAAACCATACACAATAAAGCAGACATCAGCCACTACACATAATAACACACAAACCAGTTTTTCAACAAATTAACCCATAAGGCATAACACCACAAAACCCAATGTACTGGTTATAGGTGACTCCATAGTGAGACACATGGATGTCCCCCTCACTAGGCTGGAAAAGAAGATGGTAATTGTTAGCTATTTGTCAGGAGCTAGGATCTGTCAGGTCACTCAACCACAATAACCAGTATGACTCTGTCATAGTCCACATGGGTGTGAAGGACCTGAGAGATACCTCCATGAACTACGTGAAGAGAGACATGACAGAGCTCTCAGATTATGCATCACAGACAAATATGAGCCTAGCCTCGAGCAGCATTCTGCCATCAACAAGGATGATGCCACAGTACAAACAAAAACTGATTGATTTTAACAATTTTCTTAACTTCTGGTATCAGTCCAAGAGGATACATTATCTGTCAGCTTGGGGAGACATGGTCAACAGACAACACTGCTTTTCCAGAGATGGTCTGCATCTGTCTCCTCTAAGCTTTTGGATACTGGCAAAGGCATTAGCCACCACTTTATGCCTTTTTTAGGCAATGTCAAAAAAAAAAACTCTCAACATAGTAGAATCCTCCCTGGATAAACTGAAGGTACTGCTGCTCAATGCTAGGTGTCTAAAAAAGAAACTGCACTAACTGGAAGTACTCCTCACCTCGGAAGATGGTGACATCTGTGCAGTTACTGAGACATGGTTGAAAGCAGTGGAAAGCACCTCAGCTGCACTAGGCTACAATGTCATCCTTACATTCAGACCACAAACTGAACAGGAAAGATCCAAAGCAGGAGGTGTATACATCATCATTAAGGATAAGAACACCTGCAGACTAGTCAAACAATATGACTCTCTCAAGCTACTCCTACTGCAATTAACCATATGTAAAATTCCTTACCACATCTTCTTTAGATGTAGGTCCCCCACAATGAACCAGAGAAAGCATACTGTGTACCTAGACTTACTAGAGTCACTTGCCATGCAACCCAACACCCTACTCAAGAGTGATTTTAATTATCCTACCATCGACTGGGGAACATACATGACCACAAATGTGCTGGCCCAGAAGTTCTTGGGTTTTGTCAATGCAAAAGTGCTAGAACAGCTAATCAGCACACCCACAAGGGACTCGAATATCCTGGACATAGTGCTCACCAATGTGGGGGAGCATTGCACTTCCCCACCCACAAGATGTCCTAGTTCGTAAGATTGCACCAGAAACCATTCTCCTTTGGAATAATTATCAGGCCAGATATACCAAAATACTTAAGAATTTTTCCAAGACAAATTACCCCCTACTAATTGATGCCATAAAAACCTTGGGAGCCCCCACAAACATGGAAAATACAGACACCTATGAAGACGTTTACACCTCTGCCATGTACAACCATTTATGCAGTTGTACAGAACTGGCTGCACTGGACTGGACTAAAAACAGTTCTTTCCGGAAAACAAGCCACCCCAGTGGACCCACCCCCCAGTATAAACAGGCTACACAACAAAAAAAAGAAACTCATGTCCAAAAATAAAAGGGAACTAACTCAGCAGATTAAGAAATCCCTCACCAGTCTAAACAAAAATCTTAAAGATCTACTCAAGTCCTCCAAAGCCAACTATGAAACAAAAATAGCCTCACTAGCTAAAGAAACTCATAAGGCATTTTTAAATTGTCTCTGAAATCTTAAGGGGAATATCCAGCTATTCACAGAGCTGGTTGCAGATAGCACAGCCCATAGTCAACCAGAGGAAATAGCCACCCTGCTAGTTGACAGATTTGGATCAAACGTCAGCTCCCTGTCCCCACAGGTCATCCCCCAAGTATATCTGACACCATTCCTCAGCCTATTATCTCAAGAGACTAGGTCATCACTGTGCTTCCTGAGGCTAAAAACATGTCATCAATGGGACCAGACAGCATCTTAAAACATTTAAAACATGACACACTTGAAACCCTTTCTAACTATAGCCTTCAGACTGGTTATATTCCAGCATAATGTAGAACAGCAGCAGTCATCCCTCTGCAGAAAGGGAGACCATCAACCGACCCTGAGAATTTTAGACCCATAAACCTGACTACCCTCATTTGCAAGGCAATGAGAAAAATCATTATGGACCTTATCAACATGGACATAGACAATCTCTAGAGCCTGGATCCATTGCAGTTCAGATTTATTAAGGGTAGATCATGTCTGTTAAACCTGGTTGACTTCCTCGAGAAGGTCACCAAAGAAATGGATGAGGGGAAAGACTGTGCATACCACCTACCTTGACATTACCAAGCCATTTCACAATTCCAAAATGCAGATGTTATAGACAAACTCACTTAATTGGGAATTAACCCCTACATCACTAGGTGGGTAGCTAAATAGCTCACCGACAGGACACATACTGTCAAAGTGGGTTAATCCACATCTTTCAAAAGGCTAGTCACCAGTGACGTATCACAGCATTCTGTGATGGACTCTTTAATGTTCAGAATTTATTTCTCAGAAGTCCAGGCAAACACAGATGGCCTTTGGCTGACCAAATTTGCTTATGATTGTCATTGGGAACAATTATTGAGACTCACGAAAATGCCAACGTACTGCAGAAAGGATTAGCACAGACTAATGGCTGGTGCCAGTGGCACATACTGAAGGTAAATACTAAAAAATGCATAATTATTTCCTCTGGAAAAACTTACATCCCTGCAAATTACAATATAGAGAGAGATATAAGAGTAGACCCAGTGGTATGAAACCTGGGTACTCAGGTTGATAGCAATCTGAGCATCAGCCACCATGTAACTGCAGTGGTGAAGAAGTCCTTCTATGTGGCATGTCTCATAAGTAAAGACATGGCATCTAGATCTAAGGGCATTATAATTCCATTCTATTTGGCCCTCATCAGACCAGTTATCGAATACAATGCCCCCTTTTGCATGTAGCTCACCAAACACTTGCAATAGCTGGAGAGACCACAAGAGTTTCTCACAAAGAGAATACAGGGTACAGAGGGTTTATCCTACATGGAAAGATTGAAATCCCTGCCACTGTATTCATTCTCCTACAGGCTGCTAGGGGGTGATCTGTGTCTTGCTTACAGGGCAGTATCTGACCCGGCACTAACAAAAATGTTACATATTTGCAAATCAAACTGCATGAGAGTCACTCACTCCAGGGATCTTAACCTAGCCTCTGATATAAACAAATCACACAGGAGAGAAAGATATGCCTCCCAGAGACCACCCCTATTCTGTATCAAACTTCCCATTCATAAGAAACAAAGCCTTTCCCTGGTACTCTTCAAGTGCAAATTAGATCAATTGATGGGTAATCATAGATTCAAACCTGGGATCGGTATTAGGCTCATACCTTGCGAACTTCACTCACCTAAGTATTGATAATTGGGGTAACTCAGGATAAATATGGCTAGGCTTGTAAAGGCTCTTGGGCTGTTAGTCTAGTAACCACCTATGAACCTATAAACACCAATATGTGAAATGCAGAAACAGACACATACACAGTAAAATATCTATACATTTTATTTATTTATTGGCATTTGTTAACCGGGTTGGTCCAGCTGGGCTTGTGGCTCATTTTTGGTGGAGACCCGAGGTGAAAAGCTCCAAAAAAAAAAAAAGAGAAACACAAACAGTTTACAGAGAATCAAACATTTGAGTCAAAAATATGGTCAAAATCAGTTATAGTAGAATGTTAGAGAGACAAAGCAGAAATGCAAACACATGATATATACATATCAATACTTTTACAGACTAAAAAATATATTTACATATTTACAGAAAGAGGTAAGTCCAACAATATTGATTGTAGAGTTTAATAAGTATCCACAATAGTGGAAAACTTAACTGTATGTGGAGGGACTGAAAAGGTATATAGTAGGGTTGTGGGGACCTTAAGTAGGGGCTTAACAAGGACATATTTTGGAGTTGAGTAGATGAAGTTTGAGTTGTTCTTTAAAGTGGGATGGGTGAATGATGGAACAAATGTCTCTTGGGAGTGTTTATATAGGAGTTTGCCAACTATTTTTTTGGGTTGGTAGGTTTGTAGTAGTTGCTGATTAGAGTTACAGAGAGTCTGCGGAGGAGTGTAGATAGAGATAAAGAAAGACAGAGCAGGGCAGGATGGTTTGTAAAGAATGAAGTCTAACATTTGAAGTTGCGACAGCAGTAGAAGATGGGGGAATTCTAACCAGTGGAGAGTATTTAGGGCAAGGCAGTGATGTGTATTGTATGGAGAGTTTGTGATAAATCTAGCTATCTTGTGGTAAGTTTGTTGGAGTTTGTTTAAAGTAGTAGTTTGGATGTTGGAGAGTACTGGGTCAGCATCTAGAAGAGGAGGGGAGGAGAAGAGCTTGCTAAAGGGAGAGTCTGGCATTTGTAGTTAGAAATGTTTTGTTGTGATACAGTAAACCAAGTTTCTGGTGAGTCTTTTTTATGCTTTGGAGGATGTGCAAGTTGAATTTGAGTCATCTATGATGACCCCAAGGAGTTTAGTGTGAGCTTCAGGTTGGATAATAGTGTTATTATAGGAAGTAATAGTAAAGGTGGATTTGAGGTGAGAGAGAGATCGGGGGGGGGGGTTAATAAGAGTTTGGTCTTTTTAGGGTTGAGAATGAGTAGATTCCTGGACAACCACTGTTCAGTGCATAGGAAGGCCTGTTGATTAAGAGTGTGGAGATTGGAGATATTGTCTGAGATGGAGATGAGAGTTGAGTCATCTGCATATTGAATGAGGGAGGATTGTTTAAAAGAAGTATAGAGATCATTGGTAAAGACATAAAATAGGAGGGGACCCAGGATGGGACCTTGTTGTACCCAGGTTGGGACAGGTATGAATGGAAAAGTGGAAGAGAGCCATTTAACAGATTTCTGCCTGCAGGATAATTAACTGGAAAACCGGGCAAGGGAGGAAGAAGCTAGATTGAGGTCTGCAAGTTTAGATAGCAGTAGGGGATCGGAGACTATATCAAAGGTTTTGAAAAGGTCAAGTAAGAGACATGATATGAGTTTTTTATTGTTTAGGGCCTTGGCAATAGTATGTGTAAAGGATAAGAGAGCAGTAGTTATGCTGTGGTTGGGACGGAAACCATGCTGAGTGGGAGTAAGGAGGGTATGCTGGAGGAGGTAGTTGAGTAGTTGTGAGTGGATACATTTTTCGGGAATCTTAGAGAGGGGAGATAGAATAGCTATAGATCGGTAGTTAGATGGGTCTGTAGAGTTTCCACCTTTAGGCAGGGAAATAGTGAAAAAGGATTTCCATAGGGTAGGGACAGTGGATTCCTGAATAGATCTATTGATTAGTATAGATACTGGATAGGCAATGGAGTCAGCAGCAAGTTTGAGGAAGGTAAGAGGTAGATTGTCAGTGGAGGGAGAGCAGGGTTTGAGTATGTGAAGAAGGGATTTGATGTAGGAAGTAGGAAATGGATGCAAAGAGAATAGTTGTTTGTTAGAAGGACTGGGAGGGGTAGGCAGAGAAGTTGTGATACAGTTGGAAGGTATGAGTGTTTGAATGGTTTCAATAAAGTGTTTATTGAGAAGAGTAGCAGTTTCCAGAGGAGATGTATTTAGGTAGGGACAGGGAATTGAGGGCAGCCTGGAGAGAGAATTTTGTTAACAGTATACCAGAACTTGTGAGGGTTGGATTTGTTATTGAATTGGGTAGAGTTATAAAAGGACTTTTTGTCATTGTTAGTTTGTTTTTTTGTAAGATTTCTGAGGTGTCTATAATTATGTAGCAGAGGTAATTCATTTGTTTTGATCCAGGCTTTCTAAGCTCTATCTCTTTTTAGCATAAGAGCCAGGAAGCATAATTGGGTTTTATTCTAACCTTCCTAGAGGGAGAAAGGGAATTCAGGGTATTCAGGAAGATGCTATTGAACCTAGTAACTGCATCATTGAGAGGGATTTGTTTAAGGATGGATGAGTCACTGGTGGATAGAACAGAGATGAATTGGACTATATTAAAATTAGAGGGTTTATGCAATCTCTATAAAGGTGGAATTTGGGAGGGGTTGGATGGTGTATCTAAGGACCGAGGTGGGGATGTAGTCAATAAGGTGGCCTGGTAGGGTAATGGGGTTGTGGTAGTGGTGAGGGGAGTTGGTGAGTATCCAGTCAATTATGGAGCCGGAAGATGAGTTTTTATGGTGGCAGGTGGGCGAAGATATCAGTTGATGGAAACCATGTAGGTTGATGCTGAGCTGTGGAGTGTCAGTTTTAAGTTTAGACCAATCTAGGTTAACATCGCCTAAGATAAGGGTTTCATAGGGAATATTGTGGGAAAACAAGGATAAGATATTCTCTAAAGTGGATGAATTGTTTCCAGGAGGGATATAGATGGTGGCAACAGCTAATTTTTTGCTAGGGTTAAGGTGGCAATTAAGGATGATAAGTTCAGCTGGGTGAAAGTCAGGGATGGGTGTGGGGAAAGGTGAGAGATTGAGGCTATTGGCGTGGAGGATGGCTACACCACCCCCTTTTTTTTTTGGGAATCTATCAGAGTGATAGATATTGTAGCCTGGTGAGAGAATTTCATTGTTAGTGATATGTGGCTTAAGCCAGGTTTCAGATAAGGAAAGGTTGTGTGGGTTTGTATGTGTTATCCAGGCATGGAAATTGGTGATTTTGTTGGTTAGCCTTTGAATATTTAGACAGTATATTGCCAGGTGCTTGGATATGGATGAGTTAAGTGTAGAGGCTGGGTAGGATGAGACGTGTTTGGGGAAGAAAGGGGGGTGTTTGATTGAGGGGAGGGGGAGGGGCCAGGGTTGGGGTGAACATTCTTAGATATGAGTAAGTACATGAAATGCAGAAAGACAAATATGCAGTAAACACTAATACACAAAATGCAGAAATAGATGCATACACAGTAAAACACCAGTACATGAAATGCAGAAATAGACTCATATGCAGTAAAACATCAATACATGAAATGCAGAATATGCAGTAAAAGACTAATACACAAAATGCAGATATAGACATATATGCAGTAAAACACTAATATATGAAATGCAGAAATAGACACCTACATAGTAAAACACTATAACATAAGATGCAGAAATAGACACATTGTCAGTAAAACACTCATACATGAAATACAGAAATAGGCACATATATATTAAAACACTAATACATAAAATGCAGAAATAGGCACATACACTGTAAAATACAAAGACACGGAATGCAGAAATACACATATACACGGTAAAACACTAATACATAAAATACAGAAATAGACACAAGCACAGTAAAACACTCATACAAGAAATACAGAAATAGTCACATACACATTAAAATACTAATACATAAAATGCATAAATAGGCACATACACTGTAAAATACTAAGACATGAAATGCAGAAATAGACATACACAGTAAAACACTAATACATAAAATGCAGAAATAGACATACACAGTAAAACACTAATATATAAAATGCAGAAATAAATACACAGTAAAACAGTAATACATAAAATGCAGAAATAGACACAAGCACAGTAAAACACTAATACATAAAATGCAGAAATAGGCACACACACAGTGGGCCGGATTCACGATGGCTTGCACGGAGTCTAAGAGTAGAGTAAGACTCCATGCAGCCATCATGTCCGACGAGCGATCCAGGAACAGCCTGTAGGGGCGTGTAAGAGAGCTCCTAAAACATCTGTTACACGGACAGGGATGGGATATGCAAATTACCTCACTTGCAGCCAAAAGGCGTGCAAATGAGGTAAATTTGCGATCCAGGAAGCACAAACCTGTCCGAGTAAGTGCCGTGTTAGTTGCAGAAATGTACTCAGTTGACAACTGAGTACCATTCTGCAAATAGCACAATGGAGCCTTGTCAGCTCAAAATAAAGGTTGCATATGGTTGAGGAAGCATGCCAATGGCCAAATATACGACCATTGGAAATGTTCCCAGATGCAAAATTAAAATAAAAATACTTTTTTTTCCCGGCGATTTCCGATGTTTAAGCGTAGCGCAGCGCCGTGCAAACAGGCTGCACCACAAAAACCAGAAAAATAAAAATTAAAACCCACAATCGTGGAATTTATGAAAATTGTTAAGTTACAATGTAAGGGAATAGCAGGCTGAAGACAACATGGCCACCGAGTAGGGGTTGCTAAGGGAAAAAGCTCAGTCTAAGACATGTAACCAAGCATTAGTAGGCAATCCTATGTAAATGAGTGTTAGGATAGTGAATCACACTTTTACAAAGCAAATGAGCACAGTCAGTGGAGTGTAGGAGTAGGATATGGGGAGTAACAGAGTAGGAGATAGGTGACATCACAAGGGGGGTATGTATGAAAGTAGTGAAGCTCATTGGAGCAGAGTGTCATGTGTTAGCTGTCAGTTAAACATCATGGAAAGAGGTGTGTCAACAGGTAGGCCAGAGAAAGCCAAGAAATGGAAGGTGTATACTGTGGATAACACCAAAGTTTCTTGCTGAGCGGGTATGCGTGCGCGTGCGCACCCGTAAACCTGAGTAAGACAGAGTGCTCGAGTGGAAGCATGAGTGCGCATGTTTAACCCGGAGTAAGCATGTATAGGACTGTTTAAAGACCTGTAAGCGTGTATGTGCTGGTGTGCACGCGTTTTCACCTGAATAAGCAAGTTTTAGTCCGTCTAAGCATGTGTGTGCATGTGTGAGCTGGTGTGCGCATGTTTGCGCTTGTGTGCGCAGTGCTGCCCCCGAGGAAACAGAAAGGCAAAAGGAAGCACAACAAATAGTAGGAAGCTACCAGGGAGTACTAGCAGAGCTAGCAGGTGAAAACAATCAGAATCAGGCAATTACACAGGCAGAACACTAGCCCAGCCCAGCACTTAAAACTCTGCAAACAACAGTGCAGTGTGTTTCTCTCAAGAGACACTGCAACACTGGAGTAAACTACTAGAAGTAAAAACTGAAAAAGCTTCACTCAGACAAAAAATGCTAGGGGCTGCCATTGCTGTTATAAGGCAACATATGCAACATGCTGAGGGTGGTGACAATGCAAATGCTGCTGGACAACCCACAGTGAGGAGACGGGGAAGAGTGTACAGGCCCAGGGTCACCTACCAGGGGTTACATGAGCTGGAGATAGTGGAGCGCTATAGAGTGGACAGAGACCTCCTGCAGCAAATTGTTGAGCTGTGCAGGCCACGCCTCACACACAGAACCAACAGAGGGGAACCCATCCCAGTGGAAACCAAGATATGTGTTGGCCTAAGAATGCTAGCAACAGGTACCTTCCAGAGACCAACTGGTGATATGATGGGGCTATCACAGGCATCAGCATCCAGGGTACTGCACCAGTTCCTGGATGCCATGTCAGCACATGTCGGTGATCATGTATATTTCCCCAATTCCCATGAGGTATTGGCCAGCAATATGCATCTCTTTCAGCAAATAGCAGAATACCTTGAGGTAGTGGGAGCAATAGACTGCATGCATATATGCATCAAAGCACCAGCCGGTGAGCGGGGTAGGGCCTACATTAACTGCAAGGGCTTCCCCTCCATCAACTGCCAGGTTGTGTGTGATACCCAGGGCATAATAATGAATGTGTGTGCTGGCTGCCCTGGAAGCTACCATGATTCCCATATCTGGCATCTGACGCAGCTGTACCAGACATTTGCCAATGGGGACATCCCACATGGTCACCTAGTGGGTGATGCTGGCTATGCACTTGAGCCGTGGCTGATGACACCCATCAGAAACACACACACACCTAAACAGGAGCGCCATAATGAGGCACATGCACAAATACAAAATGTAATCGAGCGTGTGTTTGGGCTGCTCAAGTCACGGTTCCGGTGCCTGGACAAATCTGGTGGAGCCTTGCAATACTCACCAACTACATGTACCCAAATTGTCATGGTATGTACTATGCTACATAATATGATTCTGTGAAAGCTGCAGCAGAACCAGCATAGGCCTGGGCCAAACAGCCCCCCACCATCGCCTAGGCCATCACAGGCAGAGCATGACTCGGATGAGGAACAACCTGATCCTGCCCTAGTAAGCCGAAGGAGCCGTGCCCAGTATGCCTTGGCCTTGGCAAAGAGGCAATGCATAGCACATAAACTGGCTCAGAAGGAACCTTGGAAATGATACCTCTCTCTGACTCCCACATATAGTGAAAGGGATGCCTAAGTTGACACAACCTGCTTTCAAACATGTACAGGGAGTGTAGTATGTGCATCCAACATAGGCAGCCCTGCAGCACCACCTGAGGCTTGATTGCCATGTGTTAAGCAATGTAAGGTAGTGCTAAACAGCATTTACCACCATGTAGTATATGCAAACTTGATGACCTTGAGTATCATCCTACCCTCACCAAGCATGATGCCACAATATGAAGACAAGATGATCAATTACAACAATTGGCTTAAATATTGGTGTCAGTCAAAGGGGATCCAATGCCTGTCAGCCTGGGATGACATGCCCGACAAGACATGATGCTTCACTAGGGATGGCTTTCACTTGTCACTCCTGGCCTTTCCTCCATAGGTATCACAAGGGATAAAAAACTAGAAGTAATGCTACTCAACGCCAGAAGTCTAAACCGCAAGATGCATGCACTCCAAACTCTCCTCAGCATGGAGAATGTTGATATCTGTGCAGTAACAGAAACCTGGTTCAAGGCTCCCAAGAGCACCCTAGTACTAACAGGTTACACCTCATACCATGCCTTACAGCCCCAAAACATGGAACAAACTACAAAAGGAGGGTAAGTATCAATATTTGTCAAAGATACCCACACCCCCAGGTTGGTGGCACAGCATGAAGCATCAGAGACTATCCATGTGCAACTAGCAGTGGGTAAACCGCCTTCCAGTTCATAGCCTGCTACAGACCACCCTCCTAAACCCAGGAACCACACTTGGCCGACTTCCGAACACATGAAAATATGAAGGTCTCCCCAAACACCATTATATTGGGCGACTTCAACTATGCCCAAGACCAGAAGTGTATCCCTCACTGGTAAGATCAGACCATAGAGTAATCTCACTGGATATTCACATCCTGACCCCAGCCCATGCCAAGAAAACCACAGTGAAAAACTTTTCTCTAAAGCAAATTTCACACTCCTCAAAACCGAGGTGGAATCCTTCACAGCCCCTGTGCCTGTGGAAAATACGGCCCAGACCTCAGAACCCTTTATAAATGCATTCTATGAACACCTTCAGGAATGCATGGATCATGCAATCCCAAATAAAACCAAGACCCAATCCTCCAAAGGCAGGCATCCTGTCTGGTGGACCCCAGCCATAAACAAACCATACAATACAAGGAGGAAGCTACTATATAATAGAGCAAAATCCCAAAAAGGGAAGGCATCTCCGATCAGTATTATTAAAAAACTATGGCCACACATAAAATCATCTAAGGCCAGCTTTGAGATACAAATTGTACAGGACACTAAGGATAATCACAAGGCTTTCTTTAGTTATGGTAGGAACCTGGGTGGGAATTCCCAGATATGATCAGAAGTAGTCCAAAATGACAAACAATACACCAAACCCACAGACATTGCCAACATCCGAGCTGACAGGTTCAGTGCAAACTCCCCCCCCCACCAAAAGGGCAAATATCTATCCCAGCAGAGTGCTGCCCCCCTGACATCTCAGATGCTCAGGTAACAGCCAGCCTCTCCAAAGCAAAACACACAGCATCAATGGGACCAGAAGGTGTCCTGGGCTGTGTCCAACATGAACCCCAAGAAGAATTGAACACAAACATAAAACCACTGTTCAATCTCAGCCTTACCACAGGATATGTACCCAAAGAGCAGTGTACAGTAACAGTGGTCCCTCTCCACAAAGGTAGTGCCTCAATGGATACTGCAAACTATCGCCCCAGAAGCCTGACTAGCTTGGTCTGCAAAGCTATGGAAAGGATCATCATGGACCTCAGAAATAAAGATATTGGGGACCTACAGACACTGGATCCTACCCAGTTTGGCTTTGTTGAGGGCAGATCCTGCCTCTTAAACCTGGTTGAGTCATTTGAAACAGTCACCAAGGCCATTGACGAGGGGAAGGTGGTCCACACAGCCTACCTGGACCTCGCAAAAGCCTTCCATACAATACCCCACTTGGTCATTATAGATAAGCTCACCAGCTTCAATATAAACCCCTATGTCACTAGATGGGTTGCAAACTGGCTCAAGGACAGAACCCACATGGTCAGAAATGCTGGAGCCATGTCAGACCCCAAACCAGCTACAAGTGGCATCCCACAAGGCTCAGTCCTGGGACCTCCCTTGTTTGGTATATATTTCTCGGAGGTACAGGCCAACACAGAAGGACTGTGGCTGAACAAGTTTGCAGATGACTGCAAACTGGGTGCCATAATAGACCCTCCAGCTGACACAAGCATCCTACAAAAGGGCCTCATAGAAACAGACAACTGGTGCCACAGCCATGTCCTCAAGCTAAAAGCAAAAAAGTGTATAGTCATCCCCTTTGGCAAAAACTAAGTGCCCACAAATTACCACATAGGTGGTAACCCATTAAGTACTTTAGAAGTGATAAGGGACCTGGGGACCCAAGTTGATAGCAATCTCTCATTCGACAACCACATGGCCAAAGTGGTTAGAAAAACATTTCATATAGCCCACCTAATCATGAAGGTATTCACATCTAGATCAGGGGAAGTCATCGTGCCTCTTGACTCATCCCTCATCAGGCCCATAATTGAGTACAATGCCCCTTGTGGGATGTACCTTATCAGACACCTGCAGCAACTGGAAAGACCCCAAAAGTACCTCACCAGGAGAATCAAAGGGCTCAAACAGATGCCCTTTGCTGCCCAGTTAAAGAAACTGCATCTCCACTCAGTGGCATACCGCCTGCCCAGAGGTGATCTGTGCCTGATGTATAAAGCCATGTCCAACCTGGAATCAATGGACATGCTGCACCTCGGTAAATCCGAATCCCATCAAGCTACATGCTCAAGAGACCTGAACCTCAGGACTGAAATAAATAGGACATGCTGGAGTGACAGATTCATAACCCAGAGGCTCCCTCCACTCTTGAGTAAACTCCCATTCCAGGTTAGCTAGAGTCCCTCATTGACTCACTTCAAGAGGAATCTTGGTGAGTGGATGGGAGATTGTAGGTTTGCCCTGGGTATCACTTCTATGTCACTGTTAGACAGAGGCACAGTATACTAACCTTGAAAAATGTCATGGTAAACTCCAGGTAAAATGTGTGTTGAAAGCCAAACACACTCTGGCTAGGATTATAAATGCCCTAGGGCAGATAGCCTAGTATGAACCTATGAACAGAATCACACACACCAACTAGTACAACTGTGGTCAATGTGGAGTAATGTTTGGCAATGTCCACCCAAGTTGGTGAATACACAGCAATGTTGGACAAGTCTGGTTTAAGTAGGCCATAGCTGAACAAAATGTAACATGCTCATATTTGCCCAACTGGCCCTTAACCAGTCTGGTCTGCTCAGTATGAATATTTAAAGCAGTGATGGGACTCAAAGCCAGGATACTGTGCACCATAGTGAAAGTACTGAACCACTACACCATGACAGTATTGCAGTGTTTAGCCAGTATGAAAGAATGTTGACAAGTCTTTGCAAACTATCCCATGGAAACCCTGCAGGCACAGCGTAATCCCTGGTAAGTTATGACACATAGGAGTCTGGCAGTAAGAACACAACATGACTTCCAACACACACAGTATAAATGTCAATATTGGTCATGTTCACACACAACCACAAATGTAGTGGACTTCAGATCACAACATATGGAAAGGTCACACTGGGCATGGTCACACACTTGGATAAATGAGACATATGTCAGGCAACAAACCATGGAAAGCCTGAACTGGGCATGCTCACACACTCAAGCCATGTCTGAGTATAGCAGTCGGCCACACATATCTGGCAGTTGTATGTGTTAAGCCAGGAACCTCCCACGATCCAGCAATCTGCCCTGTGCACACAGTTAAGTGACAACAGACACATATATTAATATACTGGAACCCTGTCATGATGAAACATGTTCCGCAGATACACAAGTTGTTCATAGAAACTGGGAAAGCTACAGCAATAAAGACCTGCAAACAATATCAGCAACAAATATTGTGCATCCCGAACATAAACATAAGTGCAGAGGTCGATACTAGGCTGTCTGTCCTAGGGAATTCATAAGCCTAGCCAGAGTTTATTTGGTGTCCACCTCCCCAGTAGAGTAGCCTACTGTGCCTCTGTAAAGTAGGTCACAGAAGGCACCCTTTAAGGCTAGTTTGCTGTGCCTCTGTCAAACAGGGACACAGTGGAGATCCCAGGGGTGAATTTGCAATTTCCCATCCATGCAGCTGGATTTTGCTGGAAGAGGGTTGGCGAGGGGCTATGTCTAACTTTAATTGGGATTCAATTCCAGAGTGAGGGGAGCCTCTGGGTAATGAATCTGTCCCTGCAGCATGTCCTATTTAGTTTTGTGCTGAGGTTTAAGTCCCTGGAGTGTGTAGCTCTAAGGGTCTTGGATGTTATGAGGTGAAGCATGTCCATTACTTCTGGGTTTGACATGGCTGTGTACGGCAGGCATAGATTGCCTCTGAGTAGGCGTTAAGCAACTGAGTAGAGCTGGAGATCCTTTAGTTGAGCTGCATAGGACATCTGTGTGTAGCCCATGAGCCTCTTGGGGAGGTACTGTTGTGGTCTCTGTAGTTGCTGCAGGTGTTGGGTAAGGTACACCCCAAAAGGGGCATTGTACTCAAACATGGGCCTGATGAGTGACTAGTAGAGGGCCACAATGACCTCCCATGATCTACATGCAAACCCCCATGTGATAAGGAGGGCTATATAAAGGTCTTTGCAATGACTGTCAATGTGATTAGCAAAGGAGAGGTTACGCTCTATGTTGGTCCCCAAATCTGTAAATACGTCTTCTGTACTTAATGGATTACCACTTATGTGGTAATTTGTGTGCACCTTGTTTTCCCCATAGGGGATGACTATGCATGTCTTAGCATGTAGCACGAGGCCATGGCTCTGGCAACAAGCATCCATCTCTGTGAGACCCTTATGGAGGAAGCATGTGTCAGCTGCAGTGTCGCTTATGGCCCCCAGTTAGCTGTCATCTGTGAAGTTTGTTAGACATAATCCCCCCGTGTTAGTCTGAACCTCAGAGAAGTACATACCAAACAAGACAGGTCCCAGAACTGAGCCCAGTGGGACACAAGTTGTAACTGGTCTGGAACTGGACATGGCACCTGCAATTCTGACCATGTGGGTTCCATCCCTGAGGCAGATAGCAACACATCTAGTGATATAGGGGTTGATATTTAAGCTGGTAAGCATATGTATGATGCCTGAGTGGGGTATTGTGTTGCAGGCTTCTGCAAGGTACAGGTAGACTGTGTGAACTACCTTGTCCTCATCCATGGCTTCAGTAACCATTTCAAAGATATGAACTATGTGTAAGAGGCAAGATCTGCCCTTAACAATGCCGAACTGTGTATGATCCACTGTCTGGAGGCTCACAATGTTTTTGATTATGACTTCCATGATAATACGCTCCATAGCTTTTTCTACCACACTAGTCAGGCTTATGGGGTGATAGTTCCTGTGGTCCGTTGTGGCACCACCTTTGTGGAGTGAGACCATGGTATCTGTATCCCATTCTTAGGGTACATATCCTGTAGTAAGGCTAAGTTGGAACAGTGACTTAATGTGAGTGTTTAGTTCTACTCAGAGCTCGTGTAGGACACAGCCTGGGATACCATCCGGTCCTATACATATGCTGTGTTATTTGCTGTGGAGAGGGCACCTTTCACCTGTGCATCTGTGATGTCAGGGAGGTTACATTCATTTGGGATGGGCATCTGTACCTTTGGGGGGTAAGGGGGGGACGTTTGTGCAGACTCTGTCTGCCAGGGTGTTGGCTATGTCCGTAGGCGTGGCATATTTTGTGCTGTTATAAAACAATTCAGAGCATATCTGAGGGTTTCCACACATATTCCTGACATAACTAAAGAAGGCCTTGTGATTATCTGTAGTGTCTGGTCAAGTTCACTGTCAAAACTTGCAAGTGATGATTATATGAGGGATTGAAGTTTCTTGCCAATACTGTTCAGAGATGTCCTCCCTCTGTGGGATATTGCTCTGTTATGTAGTAGCTTCCTCCTCCTGTTGTACAGCTTATATATGGCTGGGAGTAGCTTCCTCCTCCTGTTGTACAGCTTATATATGGCCGGGGTCAACCAGACAGGTCTCCTGTTTTGGAGGAGTCTTGGTTTTATTTGGGATAGCATGAGCAACGCATACCTGCAGGTGCTCATAGAATGCATTTGTAAAGGATTCTGCAGATTGGGCTGTATTATCCTCCAGCACGGGGCCTTTGAAGTATTCCATCCCAGTCTTCACACGTGCAAAGTCTGCTTTTGAGAAACTCTTTACAGTGATTTCCTTGGCTGGGGGTGGAGACGGGATATGGATGTCCAGGGAAAGTTGTTTATGGTCTGATCTTAACAATGAGGAGTCTTCCTCTGGTGTGGAACACAGAGTCCCCATGTTGGTGATGATCAGGTCCAATATGTATTCCCCCTTGTGGTTGTGGTGACTGGTTGTGTCATAGCACATGGATTCACAAATTATAGTGGCTGTAGGGTGATGTTGTTGAGACCTGAGTAGTATCCCCAGTCAATATTCGTGTACCTGAAGTCAACCACTAGAATGGTGTGTGTGAAGACCTTCATATCCTACACTGTTCCCAGGAAAGCCGAGTGCAGTTCCTGGATAAGGGGGTGGTGGTCTGAACTACACACCAAACCAAAAGGCAGTTTTGCACAATGGTAGTTGTATATGTATGGCCTGTCATGCTTAGTGCAGTGATACCAACCCAAAGGTGTGTGTATCTGTGATGTATATGGATACACCCCCTAGTTGTGTTGTGTGTTACAAGTCCTGTGGTCATGAAGCATGGTATAAAACATAACCTGGCAGTGCCAGTGTGCATATGTGACCCTGAACTAGGCATCTGTTAATGCACAGATATTGTTATCCCCCATACTGAGGGATAGTAAAAGATGTACATTCCTCTTTGGAAAGACTGATTATGTCAGCACCCTATAAATACAGCAGGAGAAGAAAGATCATCCAGTAATGCAAAAAGTGTACTGCACTAATGCATCTCTCTCAAGTATCATAACATAGTTAGGTAGGGGTTTGAATCCTGCAAACGCTGTGTGTGGGGGGGTGTATGTATGCAATTCTCTTTGAAAGGAATGGCCTTTTTGAAGACTGGGATAACACACTAAAAGATGTACATTCCTCTTTGGAAAGACTGATGATGTCAGCACCCTATAAATACAGCAGGAGAAGGAAGATCATCCAGTAATGCGAAAAGCGTGCTGCGCTAATGCGGCTCTCTCAAGTATCATAACATAGTTAGGTAGGGGTTTGAATCCTGCAAATGCTGTGTGTGGGGGGGGGGATGTGTATGTATGCAATTCTCTTTGAAAGGAATGGCCTTTTTGAAGACTGGGATAACACACTAAAAGATGTACATTCCTCTTTGGAAAGACTGATGATGTCAGCACCTTATAAATACAGCAGGAGAAGGAAAGTCATCCAGTAATGCGAATAGAGCACCGCACTAATGTGCCTCTCTCAAGTATCATAACATAGTTAAGTAGGGGTTTGAATCCTGTAAACGCTGTGGGTATATGCAATTCTCTTTGAAAGGAATGGCCTTTTTGAAGACTGGGATAACACACTAAAAGATGTACATTCCTCTTTGGAAAGACTGTTGATGTCAGCACCCTATAAATACAGCAGGAGAAGGGGAATCATCCAGTAATGCAAATAGCGTGCTGTGCTAGTGTGTCTCTCTCAAGAATCATAACATAGTTAAGTAGGGGGTTGAATCCTACAAATGCTATGTGTTGTGTGTTTTGCTTTTATTATTGTATGACATATTATCATAACAGTAATTTCAATGCACACATCAGGTATGTGTGTGCCACATACACATATGTACCTGTGACCTCTAATAGTTCCTATGTGTGAAGCCTGCCTCATATGAATACAGTTGTTACCTTTACCAGCATGTGCCGCAGCTTCCCACACCTTAGGCCTTACATGTATGTTGGTGACAATGCAGGCTACTGCAGTGATCTGTGTCCTAGGCCAACTATGTAACACACACCCATGAAAGCTTTTATAGATTAACGTGGGTGAGGGTTCATGTCTGGGGTATATGTCAGACATGTTAAAACACAGCAAAGTCTGTGAGTGATGGACATCCAGTGTAGGTGTATGGCAACTGTTGCCGATATGCATACAGACACCTTCTTGCTTAGGTGATACACTGAGGGACTGCAGAATACCTTTGGAAATGTGAATATCACAGGATAGACAAGATAACACTTGTCCACATGTACACACCATTACCCATTCTACATGATGGGTGCTACCATCTACATGGTACTGTTGGAATACAATGTTAAGTACATGCCGATGACAATGCTACAGTTGCGTTACAGCAATACAGCATGGCTTGGACAACAGGTATCTGTCTGTATGATACCCTTGTGGTGGTTAGGTGTGTCATGTGTAGAATGCATTGTAGGCCACTGTATGCATTTGCAGTCATGGATGGACATATCTGTAGTGTGTTGGCATGTACGTGAGACTGCTATATGCCAAAGAGTATTGTTCCCAAGGATGGGTGGGGCTCAGTAAAAATGGCTACTGGTATAGTGTAGTACTGCAGGGATATCACTGACACCGGGTTTCCTACATCTGTGTATCAGTTGAGGAGACACCATGTAATAACCACTGAATGTCAGGCTTTGTAGGTTGTGTATGCCACCAGAATGCAGACAATTGACATTTGGAAACCGTATCACACGCAGCATACTGTCAAACCATGTCATACATACATGTGACCCCAGGTGAAACATATGTGTAGTACAACACAAAGTGCCCACCAATAAGAACTACAATTTATGAATACTGTGTCACATGGTGCATGTCACCCTTCCCATGTGTGCACTAAGCATCTACGTACAGAGAATGCAACTCCACCTTGTTCACAAATGTACACCTGCAACTCTGTGCTGCAAACAGCACACATGTACTGTCCACTCCCCAACACATGCAGGCACAGGTACACACAACAGCCATGTGGCACATGTGCAGACAGTACACTTTGGGAATTAACACTGGTGTATACAAAACTACAGTGACAATCATAGTGTTACTGCATCATGCATGCTCGGATATACCCACAATGATATCATTACACTGTACTGTTAACAACATGATAATATTACTACAGTGCTATGTAGTCACCCTGTGCATCAGCACCATGCTATCCTGATCCTGCATCAATGTTACAGATGGCAGGAGGTGACACAGTTTCATCATATGCACAGGGTGTGTACTTGGTTTGCCAGAGTCTGCCACTGACACATCCAATCGACATGTATGTGTGTGTGTGTGTTAGTGAGGGACAACAGTACAACATGGGGCAATATTGATGCGATGTGTGTGTGTATGTGTTAGCCCTAGGTGTTAGCATTATGTGTGTGTGTATGCATGCACACAGTTCCACCACGTGGCTGCCATATACGGGTGTTTGTGGACAGCCACAGACTGTACCTGCAGGTCATACAGATCACTGTCTCTGGCCACAGACATAGTACCTGTGCCTGGCAGGGGTGCTACGGACAGTATCAGGTACTAAGCCAGACTGGGTACAGTCATCAGAGGCAGTGGGTTGTTGACTGGACACATGTCCCTGCTGGGACTGTCCAGAGGCACGTGCACGTGGTCTTCTAGGATGGTCTAATGACAGCACAAACCCAACATTGCTGGGGCTGGTACTGTCACTATGGGAGCGGCTGCGGGTTTGTTGTCATCTGTGACGACTGCCAGCTGATGATGTTGCTGGCATACGTCCACGTCGATGCCTCAACTGTCCTGCACTGTCCTGGCTCATGGACATGTAGTTGTGGAAGCGATCTAATGTGTCCCCCCAACGTCTATCAATGACCTCGCTGATATTACGGATGGCAGCCGCAACGTCACGCATAGTGTCATTCATAGCAGTGCGATGTGCTCTAAGCTCCCTCAGACACTGTCTGGTGTACCGTTCCATACGTGCCTGTGCCTGCATTACAGCCCGGAACATAGCTGAGGTTGAAAGACCTCTGTGGGCACGTCTGACAGGGGCAGTACAACCATGGATCCTCCCACGAGAACCCCTGGACATCTGCCTGTGTGGTACCATGTCAGGAAATTGGCCATGGTTGCTGTGAGGGGATGCATGTGCTAATGATACCACACTACCCTGGTCAATGCCCACCGTATGCTGTCCCTCAGCTAAGGACATTGGTGACAGTGGCTGTATCGGCAGGATGACTGTGCGCATTGATGGGGTTGACTGCTGTGTAGTGTTGATTGGCTGACCAATGACAGACCCTGTCACACCTCCCTGTGCCATTACACATGTATCATCATTATCACTATCCCCAGCACTGGCTTCAGGTTCCCTGCTGCACTCCACCAGAGCAACATCAAAACCTGTGAGAGGAAGACAGGAAACACAGTTTACAAATGTGTACACGATGTTAGCACACATGCACACAGGCACACAGGCACACATGCACACTCCTCAGTCCAGCAGATACAAACACACACACACCTGCAATCCAACACATACACAATACTGTTTGAGGGTGGGTGACAGTATCACAAGGAAAAGCATCACTGCACACGTGTCAGTATGCAGATTATGTGTTGCACAGGAACATGCAGTGCAAGTGTAGACAGCCCTTGTTAATAACAGTATACGTGTACTTGATGCTTGTGTGTAGTTGTTCAGTGATTGTCTCCACCCTGGGACACAATGTGTACAAGGACAGAACAATGTTGTGCAAGTGTTACAAGCTGTGGGTGCATATATTTGCACACACACACACACACACACACACACACACACACACACACACACACACGCACACACGCACACACACACACTTACACAACACATGATGGTGCTACACAATAACTGCTATGTGTACTTTTGTGGTCAGTGGAACTGGATGTGGTGTAGTAACATGAGCCATGATCAACATGCATCTTGTGGTCAGTCAACAATAATAATGTGTGCCACACAGGCAGCTAGCATGCTGTACCTGAAGTGCAGTAACATGACTACATCCACAATTACACAGCCACTTGGTACATGGGTGTGTAAGGTGGCCAATAGTGAGCATTGCCTAACATGAATGTATTATTTGTTCAAGACTTTTGCACAAAGACATGATAGGCCTCTACCCTTCAGGTATATTATGTGTGCTGCGTGGATGATAAGTGGGATACTGAAGGGTGGGCATACAGCAGGTGTCATAATTGGACATGTGTAGCAGGCTAAGATGTAGTGTCTATGCCAAACATGTGTGTGTTGTGTACATGTGTATCAGGTATGCCTATCCAATGTCCGGTACTGTGTTGCCACATGTGTGTGTGATGCTCTGTGTATTGCATGTGAGTGAGGCAGCTACTGAGAATAATGGGATATGCATAGTCTCACAGCAAACATGCACAGCATGCATTATGCGTAGGTGTGTTACATGTGCACAGACTACACCTCCATATGACATGCACATGTCATTAGCAATAGTATTGTTATTACACACTCACCACCATGGATTGGCTGCCTTGCTGTCACTCCAGAGGGACCTGCAAAAATATGACAGTGATTGCCAGTGGTCCCAACTGTGCCATTGATACTGTGAGTATGATAAAGTACAGTAGTACAACAGTTGGCTTTCACAGGTGCACAGATTATACGCAGAATATCAATCTTGCACAAGAATAGGCAGGTTAACAGCTACACACACAGTACACATTGCACACATGCATAAACTACCAGTACAGAGAACAGTCAACTACAGATATGGCATGTTACCTGCACATTCCATTTCAACATGCTGGGTGGCTCCAGCCTCCATGATGCCACATGTTTGTGGATGTTGTTGTTGTTGGCCTGGAGCCACGACACTTAGGAGGAGCTCCTCCACACTGGTGAGGGGGGGGGTGGATAGATACCCCACCACCTGTGGCAAGCTGTTGTCTGTGGATATCAGACACATGCTGCCGGACATGTCTAATTAAATCACTGCAGTGATGGTGTACCTGCTCATATGTCCGGTTATGCATGCCTATGTCATTTACCCGATGGACAAGATCTTGCCACAGTGCAGCCCTCTTATGCTGGTTCTGGCTGGTCCTGGCAAACAGCACAGAGAAATTCTGCACCAGGTTCTGGTGGATCTCATGTTCCTCTGCTGCTGTATAAGGTGGGTTACACTGATGCACCATCACCCTGGAAGGAAAAGAAAAATATGTGAGCAAGTCATGTGGCACACTTAATATTCTAATGTACTGATATCACTTAACTGCCATATACAGC
>NC_056727.1:1024063683-1024136183 GCF_019279795.1 Protopterus annectens | reverse complement strand
TTATATTTCTTTCAGCACCAAGTTCTTGTATGTCTGCTGTGGCTCAGTGGTAATTCATGCAGTCTAGTGTTTCTGGGGTTCGAGACTGACAGGGGTATTTTATTTTTCTGATGAGCAGACTACAGGCCTTGTCATACAGAGTGACTAAGGCACTTTTAAGCAGTTGTAAGTGAGTTTGTGTGAGTTTGCACGATGCTTAGCTACGCTTATCTACACTTAGCTAAGTGCACACAAGCGCACACCCACTAAATACTGCTTAAAAGTGCTTACTCCCGCTAACACCCGCGCTCATTTCTTTTAAAGAAAAGAAAATGGGGAAATAGGAAAGTGGTGAAAAAGGGGACACAAAGAGGGTAGGACAGTAGGAAAACAAGCTTGGGATGTGCAGGAAGGATGTAGGGAAGGCCCATAGCTGCCCAATTCTTTACCAGTAACAGCTGTGCATATGTTAGAAATTTAGAGTGAGATTTGACACCTTCCACCCCTGAGAGAGGGGTGAGGACAACAAAATATGTTGTACAGCCAATTGTAATTATCAGTTTACGTATCCAGCAGATGTGTGCAAAATGGGCAGCTATGGATGGGGCGTAATTTTTTTGTGGGAACAGAGTGCCCTTTTTTTTTTTCAGGTGAGAGTGGAATGTGAGGTACAGGAAGTAGGTATATTTGGGGAGGTAGGTTGGGGAGGTTAACAGACAAGACAAACATGACACATACAGGGGCAGAGTATGACACATGTGGGGGGTAAACACAATTGACGGGGACGGATGTTTGGATATCGCACGCCCATGAGCCCACAGATGGATACAGTGGAACTGCGATCCCCACCCATGGGCAGTTACCACTGCACCTTCACAGCCCAGGCCGGGGCTGTGCTGGGGGCTGGATAGGACGGGCAGGCACACCCGTGAGTTGTGCCACTCTCGCCTCAAGCTGGTGTAGGGGATCAGTCACAGAACGCCTGATCTCACTACGCACCACAGACCGGACCCTTTGGAGGGTGAGTGGAGGCTCTCCTCTGGCCACGCTTGCAGAGGGGGGACGAGCCCCATCCCCTGTAGCGCTTCCACCCAAAGGTGGCACAGGGCCACCGGAGGAGGAGGTCCTGGCCTGGGCACTGGTGCCAGGTGCACTCGCCAGCTGAGGTGGGAGAGGTGGGTCCGCTGGAACCCGCCTTCCCTGTTTTCCTATGTTTAGCAGTATTTTATGGCATTTTGGGTTAGTAACAAACAACACCATTCAAAATTAGTTGTAACAGCATGCATTAGTATTCCCATTAACCAAACATGCATGAATTCCGAACATTGAGCAGCAAGCATAACACATGCATATTTAGAACAACAGTGGACATTCCAACAGCATGCAGGGTTGATTGGTGGCAACAGGCCATCAGGTTTGGATATGTGAACCGGGCACATGCATCAACGTACATGCAGATATGTATAAACCAACAGGACAAATGTCCATGGAAATTAATTGTGAATACACATACCCAGTTTGGTGTGGAATGGCATAATTTGTGAGAATAGGGTAGGGTGGAGAAATATTACATTAACAACTTAAACTACCTATACATATACTGTACATTCCTAGTAGATGCAGATATATATCCCCTACATGTATTAGTACAGTTTCCTGTATGTAACCTTAGGAATGTTGGTGATGGGGATGTTACTGCTACATTAATATACATTCCATTTGTATTCATATATGTTCATATCTGGCTGTGTTCAGGTAAAGCATCCTGCTACGTTTGATTTATATGGGTCTAGACAACTGTGGATGTTCTGCATTTCATACAGCCATACTATCTCCATAATGCAAGGGTACAGCAACATATCCAAATTGTGAGACAGACACAGTCCAGGTTCTGTACTTTATTAAAGACATTTCACTCTTTGGTTGTGGCTGTCTCATTCATTTCATTATGTAGTGAATGCAGTATACCTTTATTCCAGACTTATTACAGCTTTCTTGGTAGCTTCAAACTCTTTCTCACACTCTCTCACTTATTTTATATTTACATTTCAGGGTGGTACTTAATTCTAGGCTTTATTAACATTTATTACTGGGTTACAACAATCCTTTCCAGCTGACTCGCTTATTTCATATGGCAGAATTTACAAGAATGTATTCGACACTTGTCTGTCCTTTGTTGATTGATTACAACACTCATTTTCAGGCTGAAGCAGTTATCTGATATTACAATACAGGTGGAAACTCTATTTGAGACTTGTTTAATCTTTATTAATGGATTGCAATACTCTTTTTCAGACTGCATCACTTATCTAATCTTACAATACTAGCAGAATCTTTCTTCTAGGCTTATTTGACCTTTATTACTGGGTTACAACACTGAACTCTTTTACAGGTGGTCTCACTTATATTCTATAACAATACCAGCAGAATAATTACTAACCTGCCTGGTGGCACAACCTTGCCAGCCTATCAGCATAGGCTTGCCGATTCGTGGAATGAACACCTGCAGCTGTAATATAAATTAAGGAATATTGGAACATACCTATCCATACTATAGGCTAGGATAGCATTTCTTATATACTTAATTACATGGATACTTAGTAGTGGGGCATTGGGCATTTGACAGGCCTCCTGGATCCATCGGTTCAGTTGGTCCTCCTTTCATCGCTTCAGGTCAGCATGGTGGTGACGGACCTGTTCACCAGTCCTCGGAATGCCTGTGGCACTGGTGAGATCATGTGCCAACCATTTCCACGCCTCTGCCTTGTACGCTCCCCATTGAACCTGGCCCTGCATGAGTTGGCCTTCATGATGATGGACTAGGAGCCAAACCATATATTTTGACTCCTCAATGCCCCACCTTTGTGCTCTAAAGCAATTTCCCTCTCCTGCACCTGCCATCCTGACTGCAAATGGGTACCATAATCAGTTATGGTGTGTATTCCCTCCTATGGGGCTTATATATGCCAGTTTTCCTGCACTTATTTGTGATTGGCTGTTTTGGATATTTATCAGCTTACAGCAAACCTGCTTTTTCATGGTTATATTTTCATTCATTCCTATATGTATGGTAATACTGTATTCCTAAGTGCAGCTGGCATGGCTTAGTGGTTCAGTACTTTGACTATGGTGCACAGTATCCCGGGTTCGACCCTTGTCATTGCTTTTTTATTTTACTACTGTCTAGACAGGCTAGGAGGTGTGTCTGTGTAAAGGTGACTTTGCTCCAGGTTGCTCAACGTTGCCCGATGGTAAGCTGGTTGGCACGCTGTGCAGCTCCACGCAAACGGCTTATGCTGGGTAATGCGTTATTTAGCTATAAGCAGTCATATTAAGCTGGGTGAAGTGCTGCTGAGCTACGGGCACTCATATTAAGCTTGTTAAAGTGCTGCTCAGCTACGGGCACTCATATTAAGCTTGTTAAAGTGCTGCTCAGCTACGGGCACTCATATTAAGCTTGCTAAAGCGCTGCTCAGCTATGGGCACTCATATTAAGCTTGCTAAAGCACTGCTAAGCTATGGGCAATTATGTTCCTTTTTTTATATATTATATCAGTTTTGTTCACATATACATGGGCCATTTCATTACATTTTACTTAAATTATAGTTATATATGTCAGGGAATTGTTTCATACTTATTTAAATAAAAAATGGAGAATGATGTTGAGGGGGCTCTAACCGTGATTACCTCCTCTTCGGCCGACTTCTCTACCGCTACGCTATTGCTTCTTGGCTTGCTACTTGGCTTAATTTGCATATGTAGATCTTATATGCTTTTCAATGTCTGCTAACTGTGGCTGAGCGAAGGGCATACCCACGCAAATGAGCGCAAATGCGGGCAAACATATTGGAAATTATAAAAAAAAAATGAATCTGTTATTTTTACATTTTATACATTTTCATTAGGGTTAGTCTGTGGGGATGTGTGGTGTTGTGTTCCTTGACATTTCAGCGGACTCGCTCGTGGGTGTTTACTATCAAGACTCTAACTCTTCTGGGGGCGTGTCCCTTTGCAGTACTCCGGACACACCGCCTACTTTCCTACACGGACCGTGTTAGACTAGAGTATGATTCAGCATGCCCTCATGAATATGCATGGCATGCTGACGTCATACCGTTTAACTGCAGCTTCCATGTAAGACTTATTTAGTCTTATACGGAGGATTGCTGAATCTGGGGGAGTGCCTAAAATATAACTTAAAGACATGCAGGTTGGTACATCTCAAATAAGGAAATACTTGTCCTGTTATTGAGTAAGCAGTGTTGTTCTCTTCTTTGCAGTCAACTGATGCAGTCTACTGGTTATCATTATTAAGCATCAACTCGCACAGCAAAGCTAATAAGGTAACTGAATTTACAAAAAAACGTTATCAAAGATATAAATAGTGAAATAAGGCTGGGAGCCACTATAAAACATCATCAGTTACTCATTATGTAGGTGTAGTATACATGGTTAGGGAAATTGCAGGAAAGAGTGGCTTGTTGATGTTAGATTCACCAAATTTCATTTTAAGAAGCCTGACATAACTTAAGTAGCCTTTTCAGCTGCAGACTCTACTTTTTCTAAGCAGAGTAAAACACATGAACTGAACTGACTCCTCAAAACCTATTTTATGTTGAGGCAAAATTCCCCATACTCCCATTCAAGGGCTATGCCCAGTGCAAGCCCTAAGTAATTCAGTTCTCACCAAAGTTATCATTCTTCAGTGATAAATTGTCATTGTGTTTATAAGATGGGGTCAACAAAATAGGCTTTATCAAATGAACAAAAATTGAGAAGGTCTAGTCTTGGATTGAAAACAAATCTAGTTTAGCAAATCAGACTCAGCCTTGTTAAACAAAAGATAATAAATGTGGTCATGCAACATATTGATGACCTAGGGGGGCCATAGGGAATATCTCCAATTTGTCTATCCAGCAACTATTAGTAAACTGGAAAGGATGCTAAAAAAGAGTCTGCAAATGTTTCTTGACAGTAAATGCCTTGCTCTGTCTTCATAATATTGTTTCACTGAAGACAAAACTTATTGCACTATTACTAGTTTATGGCTCTGTTTGACAGGGGAACACTAAGGGAATATTATTTGATCATACCACAGTGAAACTCTTCTCTAAACATCATCATCAACCTCCCTTTTCCCATTTTCTATAAGGAGCAGCATCACTCTCCTGCCTTCTTTGATAGTCATGACTGTCACAGGTGTTTTTTCCATCCACTACATCTATCTCTTTGCTAGATATTTTCATCTCCTCTTGCCTTTTTCCTTTTTCTCCAGTTCTTCTTCACCAAATCATCTTCTGCTTTCCTGTACAATAGCCCAAAGCACTGTAATCAGTTCTCCTTGACCTACTTTGCAATTGGAGCTTCATGGCTTCTCTTCTGATGTCATCATTTCCTCATTTCACCCACAGACTTCAGGCACTTCACCTCCATCACTTCTTGCTTCCTCATTTGCTATGCCTTCACTACCCAGGCTTGTCAATCTATTAGTGCAGGTCGAATCATCATTTGTACATTTTACTTTTCAGCTTCTTTTGCCATTCTTCTGTAACACACTATCCCAGACACTCTGGGCAATTTAGCTAAAGACCCTTTGACTCTAACTTTAACCACCTTATTCAGATTTCCCTTTTCCTCAACTATCCCTTCATAGATACTTGAAGCAGTTAACCAGTTTCATTATTTACTGTTCTCCCTCACTTTTTAGCTTCCTCTGATTTCCCCCATTTGTAGCCATGACAACTGTTTCATCTGTAATCAATTTAATCCTATATGCCTTCACTTTTGCATTCTATTCCCCTAGCATTTGCTAGAGTTCTTCTGCAGAGTTTGCTTGTAATGCATATCATCTGCTTAGAGCTGCTTTGTTTACCTGTCCCCTCTAACCTGTTTGCTAATCAAGTTAATCTCCAATATGAACAGCAGGGGATTTAGAGCTGAACCTTGATGCACTCCCATTCCCACTGGGAACACCTTGTGAGTTTGAACACTGTTCATAATTTTGCCATTGTGTCAATGGGTCCTTGTACATAGCTTGCTCTCTTTCTTTCCACTGATTTTGGGACATTGATACAGCACAGGAATGCCCAAACCAGTTTTCTTGGGATGTTGTCAAATGTTTTTTTTCCAATTAGAATACTCACTTAGACTTATTTCTCAACTCTAACTTCCCTGCTAGCTGCCTCACTGCAAACATCAGGTTGGTTGCACTGCATCCTAATCTGAACCTAAGCTGCTCATCTCCCATATCACTTTCCAGAACTTTGTGTATTCACTTATTAATCACCCTCTCCAGCACTTCCATGCTGTGTGAACAGAGTATGATACCTCTGTACTTCCCACAGTTGTGACTATCCCCTTTGTCCTTATACACTGGCACTAAAATGTTTATTTTCCAGCCATCTAGAATATGCCTTTCTTTCCAGGCTACTACTATGAGTACCCTCAGAAACTATTTCTCTACTAACTCATCAAACATCTTGCTCACATCTATCATGACCTCATCTGAGCCTGCTGCTTTTATCAGATTACTTTTCCATCCTTTCTTCTTACTTATTCTACAGCGGGCTCTTCTTCTTCTTCTTTCATTCCAGGCTGTGTTTAGGGCAGTAGAGCTTCTGTGGGGTTTTCTTCATTCTGAAGCAGCTGGACGTTTCAATAACATAGCTATGATGGAGTGAAGGAAGCAACAGCTCTGACTTCAAGGTGGCATGGACAGAATTGGCAGATGCAGATCAGAGGTAGTACAAGAAATCCACTTGTTACATCGGTAGCAACCAGATTACTGCAATTATTTAGAAGTAAGAAGAAACCTTCATTGTTTTTGAGGTACTGAGCTCTAAAAACGTTGAAGTTTGGAGGACTTTTTTTGCCACTTCACCATGGAGGTAAAATAGATTATTTATTTATTAATTAATTTATTTATTTATTGTTTTACATTTGGGGGGTATTAGATCAGGGAGTTGCACAAGGTACCACAAAACTCATCATGTATCAGGAGGTATTCCTTCCCTCTGCCTTTCACATCCTGTAGGCTAGTGAACAGTTTGTGGCATATATTTATTATGAATGGTGTCTAACGACTATATTTATATCTTTCTGTCTTTGACTTGCAACCCGATACAGTTTCTTTGCTCCATCTGTCGAGTCCCTTTCCAGGAGCTTGGTAGAATGTTTCTGGTTCTTATTGTTAGCTGTCATGACTGCTAAACTCTTTCTTAGCTGACCGATACTCCTTAATAGCCTGATTTGTCTTTTCTCTCTCTCTTTCTTCTGTACTCTAGCTTTCTCTTGATAATTTTCTGGACTTCTGCATTCCACTACCAGCTTTCCTTTTGCATCTTATTTCCATACCTGGCTCAGATGCGTATCTGTTCTTTTCTCTTCACACATGTTGTTTTAAGACACTGCCATTTTTCTTTATGCTAAGCTATTTTTTCTTATTCTTCTTGAGATGCTATAGCCCTGAGTATTTCCTTAAACTTTGCTTCGGTCAGTTTCTAGGTTTTCAGCCTAGACTCGGTTGACTTCGATCTTCTTTGTCCACTGCTTGTAGTTGATTGCGGCCACTAGTAGCTTATGATATGGGCCAACTGTTTCACTAGGAATAACTTTGCAATCTCTGATTCTGTCCCCAGTAGATTTTCCTTTCTAGGAGGACGGCTACCAGAGTTGCATTTTAATTTCACTTGTATATGATCTTGTGACTGTCTCTCTCTTGCTATACAAGGTATTGGCCAGCATTAAGCTATTTACCAGACAGAAGTCTAGAATGGTTCCTCTTTCTTTATACCAGTTGCCCCACTAATATTGAACTTGGCTTTGCATATATCCTGTGCTCTCAGTCTTGACATGAGCATTTAGGTCCCCCATTATCAACACCATCTCATGTTGTGCTGATTTATCTGGTAGTTCCTGCAGCTAATGCTTGAATACACTCATTTCTTCATCCTTACAACCCTGCTGTGGGACACAGGGGCTGGGATTATGAATACTGCCCTATAATTAAATCAGAGTCTGACTGCCATGAGTTTGTTATTAAATCTAATAACATCTTTCACTATCTTCAGAAGACTGTCCATCATCACATTTTCCTCACCATTTCTAGACTCTTCCATGTGGTTCATCATTTTTGTTTTTGTATTTTGCTGTCTTTTCTTTGAATTTGAAGATATTAATTGAAGGTGTTTTAATGTTTGCTCTGCTTTTTTAAGCGGATTCTCTGCTCTAAATATTTAAATAATTTTTGAGTAGATTCTCTCATTCTTGTACATTTTTTCTGATTTTTGCCCCCTGAATTTAAGGCTATATTGATTAATTGAATTGTTTTTGCAGTTTGCATTGTTTTTTATGTACTGTTAAGTGGACTAATCAGTGCATTCCTACATTTAATTGCTCTACTTTTAGTAACTTTCCATCTTATTTACTAAGAATTAAAACATGACACTTTATACTCCACTCCCTTAACAAAGAACAACCTTACTTTGAACTTTTCAAAGCTAACTCCCTCCATGTCTTACACTGATGAGCTCTCATTCCTCCTTTTTTTTGTCTACAGGCATCCTTTTTTATCTTCAGACATCAATACATTTCTGAAACATAGAATGACTCTCTTTTCAAATACAAACTAGATGAGTGTTCTCAATGTTTCATGCAGCACTGACATTGCAAAATGCATCCATGTTTTTCTACAAATGTCCATCTGGAAGAATATAATTTCTTATTGCACATCTAGCTGACCTGTTTGAATTAAATGTACCGTTTATCTTAATCCCTGCCCTTGTAATGTTTGATTTTTGTCTCTCTAAGTTTTTGTGACTTTTACCCTCAGCTGATCTCTGTTTTTATCTCAGTGCTGCCTATATTTAACTTTCTTATTGTCTGGCTTTCTTATATATTCCTTTCTTCTCCCTCTCAACCTGCATACCTTTGTCTCCCTAGCTGAATTTATTTCTATTCAACACTGACGTATTCAGTATACTATACTATTCCCCTATTCTCCTGTTAAGATAAATATATTGCTGTTATTTAGCAATTATTATAGAGCCAGACCATCTGTGGAATGGTGACAAGATAGTTGCTGTCCTCGAAGAAAACTGGGCTGTACATGAATTAATTGATGCTACAAAGGTTTCATTAGAGACCCATTCTGACTGAAATTCAAAATGCCTGCAATAATTAAGACTTCACAGAGAGAGAGCGAACTCAAACAAGACAATGAAACTGACAAAAGTTCAAATAACCATGTGAATGGTAGTTTGGCTTTGCAGAAGAATATGCCAAGGGAAATTGTCATTTTGGAGAGTAAAAAAAAATAAAAATGTTTGAAAGTCAGACAGCAGATGAAGAAGTCAGAGCTCAAAAAATAACGAAAATAAAAAGATTTGCGCTAGGGCACCATGTTCCAAAAACCACAAGTAAAAATAGTACAAGTCCCATAAACCGGAACGTGGAGGCTTGAATAAATAGGTCTAATGCAGTCTAATAATGTCTACATCCAAAAACGATAAGTAATTTTTGGAGTAACTCATAGTGAACTTTAAATAACTAGTAGTGTTATTGATGTAATCCGCAAACTCATGTAGTTGTGTTTCGCTCCCCTTCCAAATTAAAAAGAGGTCGTCCACGAACCTCTTATAGAATGTAACATGCTGTTTATACCTTGGACTTGGTATTATGTTTTAAGAATGGTATTTAAAGGCTGTTGATTACCCATGCTGTTACAGTCTGAAGAAGCCATTTTTGGTGAAAGCGCTTACTGCATTTGAATAAAGAACGTTCCTGGCACTCTGGAGTTGTGTGGAATTCATCTACTGTGGTATATTTTGCTTTTGGTATGGACTTACGATTGGTCGTATAAACTTTTGTTGCTTTAGCACTACATAGTGTATGCCTATTTATTCAAGCCTCCACGTTCCGGTTTATAGAGCTCAAAAAATGTTTGATTAGATGCAGGGGAAAAATGAGGTGGTAGGAAGTGTTACATTTATGAAGAGCAAGTTGGCTGTGTGGACTGTCAAATAATATTAGAATCAAGAGAGCACAAAGGGTATTTTAGCCAGGGTCTGCAGTGGCAGCCAGGTATCCACATCATATTTTAGTGAGATTTGAGACTTTCATTAAAGTATCAGATTTTTTCTTTGCTATGTAAATCTGACAACATTTTACAGATGGGAGAAATATCTGAGTCCTTATTGAAGCTGGCTTTTCATTTTAGATTTGCTGAAAATAAATTCAATTATTGGCAGCTAGGTGCTGCTGTTACAAGCCATTTTTAATTTTTTTTTTCCTCCAGAATCCAAAATTTTTACTGATTCAAAAAAAAAAAGCCCTGAGATACTTGCAGTGGTATGTGCTGGAAAAGATGAATGGCTGCAGTGTGCATGAATCTGAGAAAACAAACAATGACATTGCATGGAGATCTTTGTTTATTATGGTTTAGAAGTAGTATGAAATACATATTTACTTACCTAAAATGCTAATTATAAACATTTTCACTTACTTATTATGATAAGGTAACATCTTCATTTGTAGTTACCAGACAACTGAAGAGCCGGTCCCAAATTCCCAATTACCTCAAATCACTGCCTCATTAAGTGACTTGATCAAGATTACACAATAAACAAACAAGGGCCATGAGACTCAAACTCTTTATTACAGAAAGTAGCACACTACCAGCTGATAGCCATACTTCTATGCAATAACTGCATTGTTCAGTTTGCATGTGATGTGATACTTCTACAATTCCAGAGAATCTATGTACTGTATTGTTTCAAGGACTTATTGATTTAAGTAGCATTAGCAAATGGAGGATTAAAAGAGAGCTCCACTGGTGCAGAAGATAAATTCCCTGACTTTGACCCAGGTGACATATTTAGTTAATGGTCCCAGCTTCTATTGGAGATGACAGAGAGAAGGACAGGTGTGCCCTCCTATATTAATTTTCATAGGAAAGGAAGTGAATTAGTGTAATATTTAATTGTAATCTCAGATTTCAGTAGAAGCTTTAATGCTAACATTCATCTGAAAATAAGAACATTTGATTTGTATGGCATCCCATATGCAAAGTCAAAATTCACTTGATCTCTGCTGTGTACTGTCATATGTTTTTTTCCTCTTTCCTGTGTTATGCAGCTGTGCAGTTGGTTTAAATAAGTCTGAGATTGGGTGGGGATGGGTGCTGCAAAGCTTGATCCCTTCTCAAAAATCACTTATTTCAAGCTGTCTCACCATTTTCAATGTATTGGACAGCTTTTGAGCTTATAGAAGCAAGAACTTGCAAGGTACAGGATCATGCCACAATTGCTCTTAGTAGACTTCTTTTAAAGAGCATAAGTAATAAAGTTTGCTTTTACCGCACATAAAGAATTAATTGCATCAACTAATCAAATAAATTAATTTTACAACATGGGTTATTGAAAAAAATGTCTCTTTAGGGTAATGTTGTTGCTACAGCCTAAGCAATCAGTCTACCTCAACAAATTTATGCAAGCCGCATATGTTCTTTATATAATGCTAGAGTTGGAGAGAAAGTAAAGAGCTTCATCCTTTGCAAATTGCCAGCTTCTTTGTGTGTGTGTGTGTGTGTGTGTGTGTGTGTGTGTGTGTGTGTGTGTGTGTGTGTGTGTGTGTGTGTGTGTGTATATGTGTCTACTTGTAGGTATGCATCTGTGTATGAGTGGAGGTGCCTGAGTGGTGCCTGCTAGGTATCAGCACCACACAGTGGCACATGTTGGTAGAATACTAATCTGGTCTGCAAGTTAATGCACATAATTAGAGCTCTGAGATATATAAAGGCTACTTCCTGTAGTCCAGATTTGATTTCTTTAGCCTCCCTTTGCTTACCATGTGACTCTTGAGTAAGTCACTTTTCACTTTGTCAATCAGTGCTCTCTGGAGAAATTGGGAAATTTGTCTATGCTGATCCATGGTCGTCTGCACCATATGCCTTATAGCTATATTAAAAAGTTATTCAAGCTGCTCAGATGAATGATTCATAGCTATGAAGGTTCTCTGTTAAAGAAATGCATCCCTGCTCAGTATGCCTATGACTGTGGAGTCCTTAACAGTGATGCACAGCAACTCACCTTATTTGTCCATTGCTATTGCACTTTTCCCTATGATCCCTTGCTATAGAGTTGTCTATTCGATGGTAAAAGAGGACTAAGTCTGGTATGAGTTATTAGTTATGGCTTTGAAAGGATGAGAAGAAAGTAGATATAGTGTTGTAAATGCATTAACTGGGTTTATTTTATACATGGTGGTAATAGTAAGTAATTTATACTCTCAAAAGTTAGAGCTCTAGTCTCACGCCTTGTTTAAATCATATGGTATGCATTGAGATACTGATAACTGTATCAAAGCAAACATGTCTAGGAGATTTGAAGTCTTGGTAAAATGTGACTATGCATAACAGAAAGGTATAGAGAGGTAACATTTATCTTATGCATTATGTGAGACTGTTTAGTTGGAATGGTAATGGGATTAGCAACCTAGCTATGAAGAACAGAACAATTCATACCTGATGAAATTGTGTCCTTGGACAGTTGCATTGTAAGAGAAAATTTTTGAGAACCTAATCCTTCGTTAGAGGTAACTGGCTGAGTGTGAGACTACCTTGCTTTTATGGGGTTAGGTGGAGCAATGCAGTTATTCTACCAAGAATCTCACCCCTTAAAATAGAATAAACACTGAGAGATGAGATAAGCAGCAGTGTGGGAATTAGTGACTTCCTGGTAGGAAACAAGTTCACTGTCATCATTTTATAGCTTCAAGCAGGATTGTTACCAAAAGACTTTAGAAGAGAGATTGAACAAATTTACCACCTTTCAGAAAGAGGTAACCATGCAGGTGGGAGATTGAAGTGTAGAACCAAAGTATTAGGATTGTAAATGGTGGATCAAGAGAAGATACAATTCCCATATTAGGAAGACGTGGAGATTTGTACAAGGCCACTGTTTATTCAAAGAAGAAAAAACACAGGTCAAGGTCCAGGGCTGATAAAATGTACATATTAGAAAAGCAGGCAATGTCCATGTCCTTTATGAAAGACAACTTAAATGTCACAATACTTTATTTTAGTGTCTAATGATTTTATTTATAGATTACCAGCTTTAGGTTATTGGAATTCAACACCTTTGTGATAAACAGTAAACTCCTGTGTAGGATTGTCTCAGATGATGGCATTTTTCAGAAAGAAGCTAATTATACGAACCGACATTTTGGGGATTGTGGCTACCCACCCAAGCTGTTGAACAATTTATGCAACTGGGTTTCGGAACATACAAGTACTAAATACTGGGAACTAATATGACACCTCCACTCATTTCATCCTAAGGTACCTGCTGATAGCCACAAAGATATTTCCCAAGCCTTTGTGGTCGAATATAACAGGTTCTTTTTTTCATTAAAACAAGCAATCAATAACCATTGGAGCATGGTTTTTGGAACTTGTGGAATAACAAATCATCTGGGAGAGAAACCGAAGTCCATCTACAAAGCAATAAGAATTTAAAGCTTTTTTTTTTAAATAACAGCGATTGCATTCACATTGTAGTTAGAAATGCTGCAATGAAGTGCTGTGGCACCTGCAAGCAATGCAGGATTATTTTACATGGTGCATATTTTTCTGCTGCAGGTTACCCCAATTTATCAGTGAGAGGTAATTATAAGTATGAAACAAAAGGGGTTGTTTATTTAGCATTTGTTTATCAGGAAAGAAGCCAATTTTTCTGTGGAGGCCCAGAGAGAAATGCTCCAGACGCATGTCTTTGAAACATGGGAGGAAACCGGAGCACCCAGAGGAAACCCACACGAACACAGGGAGGACATGTAGACTGCACACAGAAGGCATTCCAGCCAAGAATAGAACTGGAGAACATCTTGCTGTGAGGTGATAATGCTACTGCTGCACCACTATGCTATTTATATTGCCTTTTGTTCTTCTTACACAGTACTGTATATTAACAAGTCTACTGGGGCATTGAGAAAAATAATTTACCAGCATGTTTAAGTGATTTGAAAAGGAACACAATGTAAATGTGCTATACAAACACTCTGCATGAGCTTTTTTGGCAACTACTTTTGAATGCAGGAGTTTATTCTGGAATAAATTACTTTATTTCCATTAAACCTGCACTTAAAGCTGAAGGTGCTAGTATTTGATTATATATCTATTTGACCATATACATTTTTTAAAATGTATACGACTTTTAGAATTTTATTCTTAATTGCCAATTATTTCTTCTGTTTTTACTAGGTGTTTGACTACCTTTTTTAACTTAAATTATTTCTGAGTTTGGTTTGCAGTGTTGTGTGTACACACTTTTGTAAGCACTGCCACTTTAAGTTTTTCCTCATTTTGGTTCTTTTTTGGCTTTTTAAATGCATCTAGGAAGTTGTTTTACTGTTTCTGAAGAAGTTTCTCTAGTTTTTGGAATGAAAGCACTAAAACAGGATTAAAACTATTCACTGTGAGATCTGTGTGACATTTTATTGTGTTTACCTTTGTGACAAAGGAAATTTAGACTTTAAATTTTGTGATTCATTTATTTAGATGTACCCCAAGATTCAATAAATTCCATGTAGGCTCTGTGTAGAGCCTACATGGAGTGTATCCATGTAAATGGCCATAAAGTGTTTTTGGCAGTGTGCAATGCATATTCATGAAGCACATTGCACCTAAGTGAGGTTTTGTGGTGCATTCTAGTCATGTTGGCAGCGAAACCTTGTAGAAAAACACAGATAATGAATCTGTGTACATGACAGCACTGACAGTTCATCCCCATCATGCATCTTCTGAAGAGTATGAAGTCCTGAATGAAAATTTCTGTCATATTTATTTACATCCATTCCAAATGATCATCTCAAAACCAAGCATTTTATGAGGAACACCACAAAAATATAAGCCAAAACCCTGTTAAACCTGCCAGAAGCAGTTATACCTGTATATTCTGACTTTTCTCCTTTTTTTGGGGGTCTTTCCCCATGTTTGCTTTCAATTAGTATTACTGGGCAATGCTGTGCATCACACAAACTCAGTAAGTGCCGCTCTGCTATGCACATACCATGAAGTTAGCAATGAATACTCAAACACATTGCTTATGCAACTACTCCTATGGTGACGTGTTAAGTGTTGGACTAGAGTGCAGATGGTTATGGATGGTTCCAAGGTATGCAAACTTTTCTTATCATGGTGTGACATTGCAGCTTATCCAAATAAAGTGGTACTCTATGGAAATAACTGTGAAATTGTACTGGCTGATTGTTTTTGCTGCTATATTTGAAAAAGGTGCACACTGCTTAGCATTGTGCAAACATAGGTCTGCGCAGTGGTAAGTGCAAACACCTTTTTCAAATGTACCAAAATCCAGACATTGCACACTGCTTGAGGGATTTAATACCACACTCCTCAAATATAAAAATCATCTGACTGCAATACTGTGTTAGCTTTTCATTGCTATAAATACAGCACTGTTACATAATCATCATTATAACATTTGAAGTGCAGACCTCCAGACCTGTGGCTTCAATGGCCTGCTATCAAGCATAACCAATGTACATGTAGTCCAAGTAATAAAGAAAATTCTTAGCAGTTGTTATTGTTTAAAGTAGACTGTAACAGAATACAATAAAGTTAATTTTGAAAGCTTGTTGTATAATATGTGACGTTACTAATGTTCTCCATTATTTTTCTCACCCCATCCCATAGCTTATTTTTGGTTTCTGGATTGCTTATTTTTATTATGATTTCATTATTATTATTAGTATTATTAGTATTATTATTATTAGTATTGTTATTAATATTATTATTATTATTATTATTATTATTATTATTATTATTATTATTATTATTATATCATGTATTTAATCATATTCCTCCTTATTATATCATTATTTATTATTTCTTATGTTTTGTTTATTATGTATAATTTTATCTTGTGTTGTTAAATACTTTCCTATTTTTATTACTCATTCTGTTTATATTACACTTTTTATGTTTGATTTTTTTTCTTTGATTAAATTTGTTTCATGTTTTATTTCATTTTTGCTTTTGTTTTTTTTTTTCTTTGTGTTAGTACAGCACAGCAGGGTAGGCTGGTTCCTGGTGATCTGCCTATGCTCTTTCCACAGCTCCAAGGCCCAGCACTTCTGGGCTGCCTCCTGGTGGCAACCCCCTGCTGCCCATGCCCTCCCTGGACCCTCAGGTAGATCTGTCCCGGGGGCAGGCATGGGATCCCCTCTGGAAGCAGAGGCAGAGGGGGAGCATACATCAACCATGCAGAGCTGAAAGATGTGGTATGTAGGATTGTGCAACAGACTTTGTGCACATGCCCAAAGGACACACAAGAGGGGGTGAACACCTTGGTTGGGGTGGGTGAGAATTAAGGTTCCATGGACATCAGCATGGTAACATTGTGACTCAGACAAGTCCACACCCCCTGGGCTGTCAGCACTGTTCCATCACAGTGCCACTGGCTGCAGTGGCCAATGTCTGTGCCTATGGCCAGTCTGCTGTGTAAGGATGGAAAGCATGTTCTCCATCCAGCATAGGCATGTGCTCATGATCTGGTGCACAATCCTATGCACCACATCTGGTAATTCCACACAGGTGATTTATATACCCCCTCTGCCTCTTCTCCCAGAGGGGAGCACACCCCTGAAACCAGGGGCAGATCTACCTGAGGTCCAGGTAGGGCAGGGGCAGCAGGAGGGGGGGTCAAAAATGAAATAAAACATGGAACAAATTTAATCAAAGATTAAAAAAAAATCAAATATTATAAAAAAGTGTTAAATAATTTTAATAAAAACAGAATGATAAATAATAAAAATCGGAAAATATTTGACAACACAAGATAAAATTATACATTATAAACAAAACATAAGAAATAATAAAAATGATATAAGGAAAATATGATTAAATAAATTATATAATAATAATAATAATAAAGAAATCATAATAAAAACAAGAAATCCAGAAATAATAAGAAAATATGGGGTAGAGTGTGAGAAAAAATGGAGAACATTAGTAACTTCACACGTTATACAACAAGCTTTCAAAAATAGCTTTATTGTATTCTGTTACAGTCTAATTTAAATGATAACTGCTAATAATTTTCTTTATTACTTGGACTACATGTACAGTGGTTACAATTGACAACAGGCCATTGAAGCCACAGGTCTGGAGGTCTGTACTTCAAATGCTGTATTGATGATTATGCAACAGTACTGTATTTTTATTGATTTAAGTCGGGGGGTGGGGGGAACAGCCCCTCACATGGGAGTGATGGGTGTGAAGCCTCTCACGTTGGTGTTGCTTTGTTTCTGTGTATTATCATGGTGGCCAAATGGTTCCTTTCACAGGGAAAGGAATTCAGCAGTCCATGTATTTGGTGTAATACCACTTCTGAGGAATGAGCTTGGGTAAGTAACATTCGTTGAAATGTACTTTCGTTTAAAGAAAGTAGACCCATATATATATATAGCTTGCTACTGTCAGTCACACGCACTGTCACATACACTGCAACCCATTACTCACCACCTCTCTGTATATTTCACACAAACACACACACACACACACACACACACACACACACACACACACACACACACACACACACACACACACTCACACACACACAATTGTACAAACTCACCCAGATGTACCCCTTAATTAAATTCACTTAGCCATTAGGCCACTGGTGCCTGATATTTACCCATTAGATATCTAATTCTGGTTAAACAAATGAGTAAATATGTAATAGTCAAAAAAACGTATTGTAGCCTATTGCAGTTGGATATATGCAGTGCAGTGAATTACATGCATGCAGTACATACACATCCATGCACACACAAGAAAAAGGGACAAACCAGTTCCATTCATTTTAATACCTGCGTGCACCTCAGACAAACAGTTGCTATCAAATGAATATATACATAAATAATAACCAAATAAATATATTTCAGCTTGCTGCTCTGAGATGTATACAATGCAATTCATTACTCACCTCCTCCATTTGGACTTGTGCACACACATACACTCACCAATCTCAATCTCACGTACAGACTATAATAAACATACACATGCACAGACTTAAATATTTTCACTGTCTCACACACATACACACACACACAGACACACACACACAAAACCTTGCACACACTAACCATACATATGTAATTAGCCTGTAAAATAAGTTTTGAAGTCAAGTGTTTTTCTCCAGCCTTAGGTGCTGCCTACTTTCAGTAAGACTATTATATTATTCTAGTTGCACACTGCTGACCAACAAATCACAAGTACTTTTATATTCATAGTGCATTCAACTGTAAAATAAAAAAAATGTACAGAAGCTCACATAGAAGCTTCTTTTAATGGGATGTTAAGGGTCTGATTGGGCAAACCAGCAGTGCACATATCTACAAATCTCAGTTAACATGATTTATGCATGGTGTCAAAATGCAGAAATGTAATTGGCTGCTGATATCATGCTGTTTGTTCTTTCTGAACTGTGGTTTGTGCAGCAGACACTCTTGTTAGTATATTAAGTAATTTAAAATGAAATAGTTCAATAATTTTTATTAAAATGCTCAACAAAAATATATTAGATCCTGTAATCAAAGTGTAGATAAAAAAATAGTGTCCAACAAGGCTCAGACTGCAAGCAAAAAGGTAATCTAGGGGGCATCTGATTTGCTGAAATATTTCCATTTTTCTTAGGATTTTCAAATATAAAGTATATGATATATGCTGGTACAGCCACATGCCACATATTAAAGCATGCATGTGCCTTAGTTTGAGGTATACTCATCACAGGAATTTTGGGAATTCTCATATTAGTATAAGTGTATTCACAGAGGCTACACAATAATTCAGCATTGATACCGAGAGCACTTGCATAGGAAGCAATGAGTTAAATGTAACATATGATGCATAGTAATTCAGTGACCTAGCGTTACTTGCATTCAAAAATGTAGAGATAAGGCAACAATAGAAACATTCGACTAACAAGCAAATCAAAAAAAGCATTTTTGAAGGGAGACAGGACCATCCTTGCACATACTGCTGAATCCCTAAAAGTGCTAACTCTGAAACTGTGCAACCTTGAGAGTAATGAGAGGGTTCCTTACTCCAAGTCTTAAAGAAGTCAGATTCATCTATGCAGCTAAAAAGGATTCATCTAAACAAAGCTGATGCATCTCATTGCGAAAAAATATATATCAGCAATCCATGATTCCTGCAGCATATTATTGATAAATAGACTGTACTGTCTGTTTCAGATGCATTACCTCCAAAAAACTTGTTTTAGCAGATGAAAGATCTCACAAAGACCAGCCAAAATATCCCTTACATAACTTTCTATCTGCAAATGTAATATTCTCTGAGCAGGGCATGAGGTATAGGACAATTTGCCTTCCTGGCCTAAATACTGTGACATGCAGTAATGCACTAACCTTAATCTTCCTTAGGAGATGCAGAAGGTACCCTAATGCTCCTCATTTTTCATGCACATATTTTCACAGGTAATGGAAAAGGTTTCCTTGTTTTAGTTTTTAGCTTAAACTATTTGTCATTTTATGGGACCTTTGTTAGTTGCTGTTGTGATACAGTAGGTTTCATTATAACTTAAGCGCTCAACGCACATCACTTTAATAACATTTACTAGCATTATATTTCCATCAATATAAAAGGTAGACAATCAGCAAGGACCTTCATATTTAAATAATGAGCGTGCGATAACTGTATAAGGAAGGGCAATGCACAGCTGGTCCTAAGGGAATCACAATCTATAACCAACTAACTGGTGCTCGCTAAGAGCGTTAGGCAAACAAACAACGGAAAACACCAACCTCTGCATGTGTTTGCTTGGGATTTCCTAATTAATACCCAGCTCAAAAACGTTTTTCCGATGCTGTTTTCGGGTATAGTCTACTGAAATAACACCTGGCCCATATAACACTGCCCATTCAGAGGAAGTAGATTGTTTGTTTTTCCCCTGGATTGCTTTACTGTAGTGCGCCTGTTCTAAAGCATGTGAGGACCTAATTCTTTGTGATTTTGAGTATGTTACTATAGTGGCCAACAATTTTTCAGAACTGCTTACTAAGGCGCATTTACTTGTATGGTTTACTGGAAAGTATGATGTAAATGCTACTCTGAATACCTGTGTTTAACTGTTTTACCGCAAAGTTTGTTAGAAAGTATGATGAACATGCTATTCTGAATACTTGTGTTTCACTGTGCTATTACAAAGTATATGCGATTGAGCCAATGTGTCTCTGCTACTGTTTAAACTAAGTGCAATTTCTCTCTCTATATTCCCTCCTCTTTTCCAGCTTTCTTACCCCGAACTACTCTCTGTGACTACACCTGGCCTGAAGGCTTACACCTAACCAAAATCAAAACAAGCTATATTTCCCTCATCCCCGTTTGGCATAAGGACTAAGGTCTTCATAGTAGAACAGAAGAACGTATGTACAATCACTGCTAAACCTTGTATTATTAAAGATTTCTAAAGTCCTGCTAGTTATTCGGTACGCTCCCTTGCCAGGAAACCCAGCAGCTAAACACTAATTTCACCCTGTACCACCAATATTAGCCCTCCTCTAGCCCACCTTTCACCACTCTCCCCCTTAACTTAATCCAGCCTAGGGATCTACCCTGGTGATTCTACAGGTGTATTTCAGCTTTAGTCCACTAGGTTGCACCCTCCCCACACTTTTCCCAAGTTTCCATACCTTTAATTTACTCCCTAGTATACTATACAGGTTTTAACTTACCTACTTTCTTTCTCTCTCTGCCTTTTCTAACGCCGCTGGCAACAACTTCCCATTAATCCCCTGTCACTTGTACTTACCTTCTCCATTCCACTGTTCACTGATAGGTTCTCACTCTCATCCTGCCTCCCTTGGCTCTTCCCGCTCCGTTCGCCCTACGGGCTCACTCCGCTCCCCTACCCTGCTCCCTATTCCACCCGCCCCCACTACCTCTAGATTTATATCTTCATAACCGCACCCACTATACAACCAAACCAGTCACACAAAATAACTCTGTCTAAAGCCACTCCCTCACCCCGCCCTTTCAAACATTACTCGTCTCCCTAGTAAACCCTACTTCACCAATTAAAAACATCCACTCCACTCTACACCCTTTACCTAAACCCCACCCATATAAAAAAATACTCTATACCATCCCTCCACAACTATTTCAAAGACATAATTAGTTACTGCACGTAGAACCCCACAGCTCCTACAAGTTTACTTTAAACAACATAGCAATTCCTAACTATCATCTTTATCTTATGTTTTTCCAGAAACTATCTCTACAAATGTTCCCTAAATCAATACCCTCCTATACTTTACTACTATTTCTCCTCAATATAGTCTACATCTATTTCCTCACCCAGCCCATATATATTAACCACTCACAAGCCTTCCACATAACAATACAGCTAAACTCACCTCATACAAAAACACACACGCCAATATCTCCTCACCTTTACCCTATAAAAAACCACCTACTTTTTACCTATAAACTTATCAACACTCAGAAACCTCACACCTCCACAGTACCTAGGAAATCCTTCTTCAACATAACAAAGAGCAACCCAAACTCTATATACTCCAACTAGTTCTCCAACCTAACCCTATATATATACTAACCTCTCTAATATCAGGTGACATCCACCCCAATCCCGGCCCCACCACCTCATCTACCACTCATAAATCTATACTATTCACCTCACTTAACTCCCAAAGCATAGTAAACAAAGTCTCAAACCTTCATGTTTGGCTTACACATAATAAACCAGATATCCTATCTATCTCTGAAACTTGGCTAAAACCCCACATAAAAGACCATGAAATAACACCACCAAACTACTCAATCATCAGAAAAGACAGATCCCACAGAAAAGGGGGTGGAGTAGCTCTATTTTACTCATCCTCCTTGACAGTCACCCCTTATAACAAATCCATACCTAATTTCAATAATGCTGAACTACTCCTATTACTACTTCAAATCAATAAAAACAAGCACATATGTATAGCCTCCCTCTACATCCCTCCTGGAGACAATATTACTACTCTTGAGAATATCCTACTCTGGCTCTCCACCAACATCAGTGATGAAAATCATAATTTTGGGAGACACTAATATCAATTGGTCCTCCATTCAATCTCCCACAAACCCACTCAATATCAACCTTTATAACTTCTCACAGCTAATAAACAACATAACCTGCCCCTCAAAAACTCCTTCAAATGGTAGCATTCTAGACTGGATTTTAGTCTCCCACCCCCACTACTTCTCAGATAGTGGTTCACTCCCAGACTCCCTTAGTGATCACCTAGCCATCTTCACATATCGTCTCCCCACTCCTATACAGAAATCACATAACTATATTACCACCCGAAACCAGAAAAACTTTAACCCAACAACTTTCTCTGACTCCCTAAAAGTAATAGATTGGAACATTCTAAAAACTTTACCTCTAGACAATGCTGTGGCCCACTTCAACACAACCTTTTTAAACCTCCTAGACCTCCACAATCCTCTAAGAACTAAAAGAATTAAATTAAAAACCTCCCCCTGGCTAACTAAAACCACACTTACAGCCATGCGACATAGAGACAAAGTCTGGGCACCCTACCTGAAAAATAAATCAAAATGAATTCAGAATTCTTAGAAACAAAGTAAAAAAAGCTTATTATCTCTGATCGACAAAACTACTTTTCCACTCTCTAAAATACTAACAAAACAAATCCTCAGAAATTTTGGAAAGGTATCTCTACCCTTATCAATCCTAGCAAAACAGTCAACCCCAGCCCAGATCCCAACACTACTGGCACTGACTTGGCTACTCAATTCAACTCTTTTTTTTATAAACTCTATTTCTAAACTAAACTCTTCTTTCTCAGACACCACCACATCCACAACTCCTCCCCCATCCTCCTCTAATAACACCCCTCCCCCCACTCCCAACACCAGCCTCACTTCCTGTCCTATTCCACCACCCTCAAACTCCCTACCCCCCTTCTCCCCACCTTTCACTCTAAAATCTATCCCAACATCAACCATCAAAAAACTTCTCCAGAAACTAAAGCCATGCTCCAATGCCCCAGACAATATTCCTTCATACATTCTTAGCATAGCTGCTGACGCCATTGCCTACCCTATTAGTATACTAATTAACCGCTCTATCCAAGAAAGCATAGTACCACAAATTTGGAAAAAAGCCTTCATCATACCTTTGCATAAAGGTGGCAACAATAACAATACTACAAACTTCCGTCCCATAGCTATCCTGTCCCCCATCTCTAAACTCCTAGAAAAGTGTATCCGTCTACAGCTCCTATCTTACCTATCAGACAATCACCTACTAACTCCAACCCAACATGGTTTTAGACCTGGCCATAGCACCATGACAGCCCTCCTCTCCTTCTCAGAAACTATAAATAAAGCTCGGGACTCCGGTAACATCGTTTCTACCCTGCTACTGGATCTCTCAAAGGCCTTTGACATTATCTCTCACAAGCTACTTCTAACTAAACTCTCCCAGCTTAACCTATCTACTTCCACATTGAACTGGTTCTCCAGTTACTTATCTAATAGATTTCAAGCAGTCAAATGGAAAAAAGCCACCTCCTCATTCCTTAACACCCCAACAGGAGTCCCCCAAGGTTCCATATTGGGTTCTCTTCTGTTTAACATATTCATAAATGACTTCCGAAATTCTATCCCATTTTCCAATATCATTCAATATGCAGATGATTCAACTATTATCTGCTCAGCCACAACCCTCCCAGTACTCCAAAAGCTTACACAAGACGCATTCTCAATCACAGAACAATGGATGAAAGAAAACCACCTAGCACTCAATTCCTCTAAAACCAAATTAATGATATTTACCCCCTCTAAACTCAACTCTATCAACTAAAACTCCTTTTCTATCACCAGCAATAGCAATACATCCTTAGAACTGGTGCCAGAGGCCAAGTTACTTGGGGTTCAAATTGATAATCAATTCAAATTCAACTCCCACATACAACTAAATATCAAAAAAACTCATCAAAAACTAGGCATGCTCTACCGACAAAACCACTACCGTACACCCACCACTAAAATCACTCTCTCTTCTACATTCCTTATCCCCTCTCTTCTATATGGAGCCCCACTCCTAACTAACCTACAATCTTCCCTCAAAACACAACTCTCCTCATGCTACAACAAAATAGCCAAATTTGCTACTAGTCAAAAAGTATCTACCCACCACTGTTCTTCACTCCACAAACTAAAATGGCTTGAACTACCCATTCAACTCACCTATTCTCAACTTGCTCTAGCTCATAAGCTCATTTTCAAACCCTCCCTTTGTCCATCCCTTTCCTCTGCCTTTAAAATGCATCTCCCCAAAAGAGTACTCAGAATTAATAACCAAAACCTAATTGAAGTATACAAACCAACTCGTCCCCCAGGCAAAAACCTCCTATCCTATGGTCTAGCACGTCTCTGGAACTCTCTACCTCCAGCCATTCGTACCACTTTCAACCATTTTACATTCAAAAAATCTCTTCACTCTCATCTACTAACCCAATGGGAATGCTCTTGCTTCCATCCTTCATAATTCTACACTGCCTTACCTCCTCTCCCTTTTTTCCAACAACATGCTTGCTCCTGCCTCTTCTACCCTAAAAAAAAAAAAAAAAAAAATCTTCCATTTTCTAGTCTGTATCAACTGTAATTGTCATCTGAATCTGTAAATAAGGTATCACGGAACACTCTTTTCGGGTCAGTATTTTCTGTAATGCTCACCACCAGTTTGTTGCTCTAACTGCATAACTTGTAAATATTTAATGCTAAAACTGCATAATTTGTAAATATTGTAACACATATTGTAATTCCTTCTTTCTGGAGCATTTCTCCCCAGGACTCCATTGAAAATGGGTTCATTTTGGCCCAATGGACTATCCTGGTAAACCAACTGCAAATAAATAAATAAAATAAATAAATAAACTTTGAAATGCTCCATTATTAAAAAGACTGTAATCAGCACCAAGCTGGATAAAAGGTTGAGCTCCACTGGGGAGTTGTGACTATTGTAATGGTGAATCTTGCTTCACAGCAATCAGAATGTAAAATTCCTTCAAGACACAAGAATAGACATTAAATATTAAAGCTGAAGGCCCTACATTTGTATTATTTTATTTTTTCTGAAGTGGAAACCAACATTAGTGGGACTTTTGATTTCAGTGATGGATGGATTAATGTTTTTGTAATCTCTTCATTATTTCTCTCAGTCAGACAGGAAGATTAAAAAAAACTTTAGTTTCCTAAATGCAGTTGCACTGCTAACTTTCTTACAGAATTTGTAGTTTTCTGGCTCATGGTTAGGCCCGCCTATAAAACAGAGTAAACAGTGAATATGGAAGTTTTTAGAAGTCATTTCCCTACAATAATCATACTTATTAATTGACTTTTGGGAATATTACATACTCTAATGTAGGAGACATTGGTCAGTTTTCATTAAAAAAGTATCCAAATGCAGGCAAACACATAAATCAGATGCAAAGTAGTAATCCAAGTGCACCTGAGTGATCAGCAGTTTCGCAACAGACAGAAGATTTGAGGAAGGTGAATAACAGCACTATATATATATATATATATATATATATATATATATATGTGTGTGTGTGTGTGTGTGTGTGTGTGTGTGTGTGTGTATGGGAACTTTATGCAACCTATATCAGTATTGTCACTTGCATGATATTAGCATTAGCTTTTCTGGGTGAAAATACTTATTTGTGAGTATACTCCAGTGTTATGATTTGTTCTTGGTGTGACTTCCTCAAAGTAAGATAGACAAATCTTTCTTGTTCTAGGGGGTCTTGTAATTTCATCTTTTAAAATGTTTTCTTTCCAAGACATCTCATCTACCTACAGTTTCTTTCACATGGGCAGTGCAACAGAAAATTAAAAGTAATGGGATGACAGTCGGAAACCCTTATCCCCACCCTTTCTCATCATGTTAAATGAACTTTAGCTCCTCTCAGATGTTCTCAAAATTTTCCTTATGGTATCTCCCCTTTTTTAAGATGTATTGCAACCTACTGGCTTCTTTACTCCCACTCTGGCCTTCCCTCTCTCTCTCCCATGGACCATATGTAAAATTTACTCTGTCAAGTTGGCTTTCATATGGTATTATCAGCTACAAGCCACATTAGGAGTCATCTCATGCCAGTACCTAGCATTGTGGCATCTGTATGTTAGAGTTAGCCATCCTGCCTGAATTATATCTCAGTGCTATTTACAGCTTCTTGCTGGTTCACCTCCACTCTGGTAAGAATAGGACAATTGCAAAATGTGATCAAGAAGTCCTGCTGGATCTAAATAGAAAATAGCAACTTAAGATATGAGATGCATCATCAATGTAATATATCTGGTGGGCATAGCTCATCTGCATAGAGTTGACATCAAATGGATGTGTGGCGACAAAGAGTATGCAGAAAGTCGCACTTCAAAAGTTGCAATGAGCATAACAGATACCTGTCTAGACATTCCTTTTTAAAGATACCTGCTGACCAGCTAAAACAGCAGAAAAAAAGTGCTGTATAGCCCGTAGTGTTATTTGCTGTCTACACATTGCATCACGTGAGCATTAAAAGCATAATAAAAAGGCAAAACTAATTAACTAATTAGCATACATTATTCACCTTCTTGCATAACTCATATGTATGCAAATAATTTCAGGCCGCTGATGCCTGATAAATTTTACCTTTGCATGACTAGCTGAATGCACAGGTCCAAGTGTTTTCCCGAAGAAAAGACTACACGTATACGGAGATATGCACTACTGCATTTCCATTAAGTCATCTTCATTACTTCAGAGAACTTCACATGATGAGTTAAACAACGTGCAGTAAACCTATGCATGTTCTGATACTTTATCTCTGCCTGTTTACCCATCGGAGGGTGGCTCCCAGCCCCTACTACAAGAAGTAAGATGCTTTCCTTTGCTACACATGTTTGTTGCACTAATGTTCTTTGATACAGATTTAAAGGCTTTACTTATTGTAATTTTCAGATATAAATTTCAGTGTTGTAGTTTTAGCAGAGGAGTTGTTTAGTATAACACAGTATATGACGTTTTATCATTTCCTGCTAGTATAGTGGTGGCCTGATGATGTCCATTATATGTGTCCATTCTGATATTCTGACTGCTCTATGCTCTAGGAGTAGGAGACTGAAGTCCTACAGGACCACAGTCATTTTGTCAAAATGTACTGAACCAAATATGATTTTGTAGGTCCATAGGTAAGTACTAGGTTAGCTACCCTTGTAAGCCATTTGAAGACTAGCCAATTTCCCTTTTTGTGCTCAAATTAACCTAACCCATTTGGTTACAGATTATCATTACCCATCCCATGGTCAATAATAAGAATAACTGGGATCATACCATAGATAATTTGAGGGGACACATACACAGGATAAAGCATTTTAAGAGCTGCCTCTGCCCATTAGTAGTAGAGGGGCAGTCCTAGGGTAACTTTTCTGTTTTCCATCCATAGATCCAAGTTGTACTTGAATATGGACAGGGATGAACTTTGTTTTATGCGGATGTGGAGTCTGTTCCAGAAGAACGGTATGCTCTGTAAGATATAACTGTCCCTCCAAATCATTCTGATTATGTTGCAGAAGAGGTTTAGATCCTTAGAATGAATATTTCTGATGCCATTTGACTTGCTAATGTGCAGTAAATCCATCTGTATTGGGTCACAGGATGCCTTGTATGCCAGATGCAGGCCATCTCTTAGCAGTCTGTAGGAGACCATATATAGTGATAGGGCTTTATGTCAGTCCATGTAGGATGTGTTATTCAGGCCTTGTATCCTTTTACTAAGGTATTGCTGTGGACGTTCCAGCTGTTGCATGTGGCTGGACAGATGCATGTCAATGGGGACATTATATTCAATGACTGGACTAATGAGAGCTGAGTACAGGAGGACAATGACATCCCTAGATCTAGACATGGTCATAAACCCTGCAATAAAGAAGGACTTTCTTACAGCAATGGACACTTGTTATACCACAAGGTAAAGATCTAGAACAATAATTCAGATGGAAGGGAAATAACACTAACATTTTTGAAGAGGGTAAGACATCTAACAACCCTACCTAACAAGAGATTGTGCCCCTTGCACCACCTTACTTTCATAGTAATAAACAATGTTACTTTGAGTAGTGGGATCCCTCCTTTCTGCAAATGTACATGCTACAGCCGAATGTTTGAGCCATAGTGAAAAGATCACGAAAGTAATTCATTCAGTGAAGTTCAATTTGAATGAAAACTATCTCCCATCTTGCTGATGTCATTATTATTTATTTGGAAGCTGATTTCTACTATCCACTATCAAGTAATATTTGCCACTTGAAACAGTTTTTATTTCTAAATCTCTTGGAAAATTCTGTGCAGTGTTGTGAAGATGAACAACATATAATAAATACAATGCTGCATTTTGCCTTCATAAAAAATGTTTACAATACAAATACGTAACGTAATGGGTGGCCTAATGGTTAAGGTGTTTGCCTTACAAACACAAGGTACAGAGTTTGAATCTCACAGGGGATAACTGGCTAGGCTTAAAATGGCTCACAAGGGCAGTTTGCCTAGTACTAACCTATGAAACCTATGAACCTAATACAACCATACCACTTGATTGCATCATACACAATAGTATTTGCCACTGGAATCAGATAGGCCAGTGGCAGTAACTAGTCTCAGTTTCTGAACATACCGGGAATAGTGCCTCCATATGTCATTTCCTATGAGGTGACACATTTCATCACTTTATCCATCTATCTAGACATGCACCATAATTGCGGGTTGGCATAGGATGGTATGGTTTGGCATACGTGGTTGGGGTTGACATAAAGGTTATAGCATTTATCTCACACACACAGGTCACAGATTTTGATTTTCACCTTGGGCATATTGGCTAAGCTTAAAATGTTCTGCAAGGGCAGCTTGCCTAGAACTTGACTATGAACCTTTCAGCCAATAATATCAACTCATACACTGCCTTCACTCATTTAATGCATCCCATCACCTTCAGCTGATTCAGACCCTAACAGCTGGCCACCATGAGGTTTGACCACGTGGATCAGAAGGAAGGTCAGCTAATCTTTCCATATAGTTACCCAACAGGATACAATTCTAGGCATAACACTACCCTTGATAGCTCAATCTGATAAACCAGTTAAAAATCAATGTAAAATATAATGGCCAAAAATGTAAGACAGTAAGTTGACACGTAATGAAGACCAGAGGCATGTGCTTAAATGGAATCTGCACATCATGAAGTTTATGCGATTTGTGATATGCCATTGACTCATTAAAGTCGTGATGCCTGTAGATGTTTCCCTAGTTACAGCCTATTCATACCTCCAGGTGTCTAATATTGCCTGTTTATATTTGCATCAATAATACTAAAACCATGACAGATTCAAGCTATTGAAAATAATTCATCTTAATTCTTACATGGTTGGCAACACTACAGTGACACTTGACCTCTGTCTAGTGTAGCTAAAGATAGATTAATTGTAGTCCATTTATGTATTTATTTATTCTGTCATAATTTTCATATTACTTGAAATATCTTAACAACCAGTTGACACAGAGTTAGATTCACAAGAAAGCTCACAATTGGATGAGCAGATAGTGTTGACAATATGTGTGTAGCTTGAATGATTTCTGAGATATTGTAAGCTGTTTACAAACTATTACAAAAATAATATTTACTGTGCTCATTAGACCTAAAATCTAATGAACACTACTGTTGTAAAGATGTGCTTGTACTAAACAGTTTTCCATTTATACTTCTTTATTAGCCACTGTGATTCCAGGAAATGAACATTTGTTTGAAATGTTATGACATGCTTTGATTTGGCCAAGACAAAGCTCAGGATGCAGCTATTAGAAGTTAGAGTACAGGCTGCAGGTGCTCCAAAGGCAATGTCCTTGCTGTGTTAGGTATTACAGGGATGAGTAATTTACCTTTTCCCTAATATTCATTAAGCAACATGGTTGTACATGATGCATTTGTTACTAGGAAAATAATCATATAATGGCATATATTGTTTTCAACCACATGGAAAGAAAGACTCACAAAGATGAAAAAAAAAACTTTGCCCCTGATTCAGTGAACCAAAAAACTACGAAAATAATTAAAACATTAGTCATCTCCAACTAGTTCCAAATAATATAATACATATAGATTAAGCACTTTTGTTCAGATGAAACCCAACAGACTTCTTCAAAATAAAGGAGTAACCCATAAATAAGAAATAAATATCAAACCAATCAATCACACATATAGAAAATCATCCAAAGAAAAACAGTTAAGTTTATACTGTCCTGACTTAAGTACATTAGGTATAGATGCAAAAGCATTTAACCCTGGAGGGTTATCTTGAGTTATAACTGCAAATACAATTCCCTAAGAAGAAATTCATTGTCCCAGTCACCAACTCTTTCATTTCTGGAAACTCTTTCCAAAACAAAGAATAAAAATTTATTAAAATCACTACAATGCCATTAAAAAAGCAATATTATTATTGTGATGCATTTGCTCCGGGCCAGTAATCAAGGAGTCTCAAACCTCACCACAAACACTGGTGAGGAACTTTCACTTGGAACAAAAATAGATACACACAGTATTTCCAGATGCAGCTCTCTGCACCAAGCACAATTTCTCTTAAGTGTACACAGGGAGCACACTCAGTCCTAGGGCTGGGATTCCCTCTATCTCTCTCTGTAGGCCTCCAACTAAGATTCCCCACTGACACAGCTATAGAGTTGAGTCTTCAACCAAGTGTTCCAAGCCAAGTCCTTCACCACCCTCTCTGTGAAACCAGTGCTCTGTGTTCCTGCTCCAAATACCTGACATGCACACTCTTTGAGATTTGGTTTTCTCAAACACACAATCCTGGGAAAGGCTGGGACAGATTTACCAGCTATGCTCCCTCTGTCCAGACTATAAGGTATATACTGCCACCAAAACACTCAAAAGCCAACTACTAATGCTCTTTCCAGGGTATCCAATTATACTTAGTAAAATTAACAGTTATACAAATTATAGTCTTTGACCAATGCAGCATGGTTTTCAGGAGTGGCCACAATGTCACCAAATAAATATAAGCACTCTTAAAGGTTAAAATATTCTATAAAGGACTGAGAAAATACTAAATAGCTATTTACAATAAACACCAGAGTTTCAATCACAGAAAAATAACATAGATGAATAGATTCACACAGATACAGAAAACGGTACTTAACTAATCTTACTATATTTTCCTAACTGATCTAAAGAATTACTATTTATTGGTTACTTACTACAGCAAGGCAAGATGAAGTTGGTGAGTGATCCTTCTTTGTAAGGTTTTAAAAACAGACTGCCCTGAGACTTGTATCTCATCTAGTAGTAAAACATCATTTCAGTGCTGGATTATAGAATGGCATCACATGCAGCTGGCCATCTGACTCTGGCTCCCACACTACCCTATTTACTAGAAACTGAACCAGAATCTAGAGACTATGTGTCATAATGCACACACATAGAGCTTTGCTAAGATGTGTTATAGCATCTGGAAGCTATAAAACTATTTCAAATACTTCCACCCTTTCAGGGTAGCAATTAATTCACCCATAAGGACAATACAGTAGGATTCCTAGTTCTGGTTTTCACAGACATTTTGTCTTTGCCTACAATCAGAACTGTAAGATACAATCTTTATGGCCTAAACCAGATAATTTAATTTCAGACTATTTTTAAAGTTAGCTGGACTGAAATTAATCTCTTCTCTTCCAGTATCCTTTGTTACAATATATTAATTTCAATAGTTACAATACAGTCTGATGTACAGGTGTATTTCTTTTCTGTCCAGCAGGACCAACTGTTGGTACATTTTTAACACACACAGCTTTGCAAATGCATTTCAACATAAGCACCTGTACAAATCAATTTGATATACACATGACACAAAATTCTTTACAAAACACCAGCTAGCTATACTGGCATATGTTACACATCCACTGCCTTACTTCTCCTGGCATAGCTTGCACTACCTCACATTGTCACATCTATTATCATATTTCCTGATGATAGAATGAGAGAATCACTCTTGCCTTGGTCAGAAAGGAGTCATCACAATGATCTATGGAAATTCCTTCTGAATTTCCAGAATGTGCACTGATATTAGTGGAAATAGTAGGAAAGTATACAAGAGCATTCTTGTTCATGGAAAAAAAAGAAAAATAAAGTATTTTTTGAATGTATTCTGGAGTAGAATTTTGCTAACTGATTGCTGAGAAAGGAGGCAAATAAATCTTTGGAGGTATTCCCCTCAGCTAGCTTAAGTGTTGAAGACACCCCCCCCCCCCCCACAATTCATTTTCAATTTCCATTCATGGACATCTGTTCTCATCCTGCTCAGCTTGCTTGCCACATAATTTTGATGAAACAGTATGAACAATGCCTGTAGAGTGAGATTTTTCTAGAAAAGTGTATCCCAGGTTGCTATGGCTAGCCTGCACAAAAGGTAAGATCTAGTTACCCCTTTACTTGTTTTTGCTCAACATCACCATCGTGCTGCCTGTAAACACTTAAAGAGGACCTGGAGACCAAAGATGGCTGACAGATCTGAGAGTATTTATAAGAGCTAACATCTCTTTTATGTTTACGTGTTTTGCTCTGTCTATTTTTCTTAAAGACCCTGCACTTTTATCACTATAAACACTGATTCACAAGCAATATCTGAGATGTCTATTGTAACTAACTGTGCTGGAGCAGAAAGGAGAAATGGGAGACCTTGATTTTGAGAATTTTGGTATATCTACAATGGAATCTCTTTTTACAAATCCTAAAACTGGAATTTGAAGTCAGGGGATGTTGTGACTGGGATCAAAGAGATTTCAGATACCATTGCATTTTTGTTGAATTTTGCAACAGCTATCATAGTATCATAGATGACATGAGATCCAGAATCCTGAGGAATTCCCTTGCTGAGGTTGAAGTGTGAGTCGAATACTAGAAGAAAAGCCTATACTGAATGACAAGAGGGAAAATAAAATAAAATAAAAAGTCTGATCTGTTGGATAAGGAAACATCTCCTGTGAGGGAGTGAGAGATGCCCCTGCCATCTGTAACCTTGATGGATTACTCTCAGAACTCATTTGTCTAAAAATAATCTGCTGCCAAAGAGAAAATTTGAGGTTGTGACCTTCTGGAAGTTTTAGAGGATTGCTAGAGTGTGAGGGGTGGGTTGTAAATCCTTCGTATAGTCATTCAGACTTACTAGACTGCCTTTTGTTCTGAGGATTTCTGCTTTCGTCTTGGAACATCCATGTCATCACCTTTTAAAGTTTTGCTTTCAGCAACTTAATGGGACTAATTTATTTTGCTTTATAAAGAAAGTTGTGGAGGCAACATTCACTTTATTGGCAAACTTGGAGAAGGAGGGCTAAAAGATCTGAGATCCCTTGAATCAGCTTACATCTTTCAACAATTTCTTTATGACACCAAACTATTTCTCTATCCAGGGGATAATCCAAGATGTCATTTTAACTTTCTTTTGGAGCTGCTGGGAATGCAACCAGAAAACCTCCTGATAACAGCTCTTGTAGCAGCAGCAGAATCATAGGCACATTTCAAGCAGTGGGTAAGTCACTTGAGACACAGAGACATTGAGTTGCACAAAAAATGTTTTCCTCACAGAAGAAACAGATGTCAGAATATCTCTTATGTTCAACATGTGAGCTCGATAGTTGAGAATTCAAAAATAAGTGCTGCAGAGGAATAAGCATTTTCTGAAATGTATCAAAACCCTTCCTATCATTATTAGAAGGATAAAAAATTAGTATTACCTATATGCTTATCAGCAGCTGGGTTCTTTATAGCAATACTTGCTGTGTCAGATCTGGGATAAGTATATAAAGGCGTAAAAACCAAGACACTTTATAAAGTCTATCTGCTTTCTTGGGGAAGCAAGCTGGCTGTCAGTATAATTGCAGGCTGGGGCAAAAACATCCTACAAGGCAGACAGAACAGGAGAGATACAAGCAGGTTCTAGAAATTCCAGCTGTAACAAATTATCTGAGAATCATCATGGTTTTCCTATGGAAACAACTGATCCGTTCTGAAAATAATTTTGGAGAAAGAATCATTCAAAATTACTTCCTGAAACTGCACTCTCCTGAGAATCTAGATCAGAATTTTGTTTTGATGACACTTCTTCATTTAAAAATGAACAAAAGTGGCATGGCAATCAATAAAAACACTTTTTTCCCTAACTTAAATATTTAATTTTCATAGAAAAAGTGCATTTTCTGTCATATAAAGTAAAGTGGAATGTATCTGCTCAGAAATGGAACAAAGTTAGCCAAGTGTCAATGGTTGAAAGCCTGCAAAGGAGCACCTCTCTCTTCAGTGGCAGGATAGCTCTGAAGGACATTGCTCCCAGGCCTGTCTTTTAGTTAACTCAGCTGAAGGTGACTAATAGTTTTGGTATGTGAAAAGTGGTCTGAAAGCTTTGGAAGCTGGTAACTCTTGATTCCTTTGCAGCATTCAAACTGCATAGCACTGCTACTGGAGCAGTGTTAAAGGTTCATAGGTTCATAGGTAGGTACTAGGCTATCTACCTTAGGGCATTTATAAGCCTAGCCAGAGTGTGTCAGCTTTCACCACCCCATTGATTAATTAACTGAGCCTCTGTCAAGAAGAGCCAATGAAGTGATCCCAGGGGTGTATTTTCTGTTGCCCATCCACTCATCATGGTTTCCCTTGAAGAGTGTTAGTGAGGGGCTCTGCCTAATGTAGTTAGGAATTTTGTTCCAAAGCATGGGGAGTCTCTGTGACAGGAATCTATCCCTCCATCATGTTCTATTTATTGATGTGGCGAGGTTTAGCTCACTAGAACGAGTGGCTTGCAGTGACTTGGATTTCTTTAGGTGGAGCATGTCCATCAATTCTGAGTTGGACATGGCTTTGTAAGTCAGGCAGAGATCACCTCTGATTAAGTGATATGCCACTGAGTACAGTTGGAGTTTTTCCAGTCGGGCTGCATAGGACATATGTTTGATGCCAGTAATCCTCTTGGTGAGGTACTTTTGTGGTCTTTCCAGATGTTGGAAGTGTCTTGTGAGGTACATCCCAAATGGGGCATTGTACTCTATGATGGGTCTGATGAGAGATGAGTAGAGGGGCACTATAACCTCTTTATTTCTAGATGTGAACCCTTTAGTAATTAGATGTGTTACATAGAAGGATTTCCTAACTACTTTGGCAATATGATTGGCAAAGGAGAGATTACTATCTACCTGGGTCCCCAGATCTCTTATTACCTCTATATTAAGGGGGCTGCCACCTATGTGGTATTTCATGGGTGTTTTGTTTTTCCCAAACGGGATGACTATGCATTTTTTGGCATTTAGCTTGAGACCATGACTTTGACACCAGGTGTCCTTCACAGTAAGGCCCTTTTGGAAAATGTCCGTGTCAGCCGGAGTGTCAATTATGGCTCCCAGTTTGCAGTCATCAGTGAACTTGGTTAGCCATAGTCCTGTACTTCTGAGAAGTATATGCTGAACAGTAGGGGTCCCAGGACCGAGCCTTGTGGGACACCACTTGTGACTGGTTTAGAGTCGGACCTGGAGCCCGCTATTCTTACCGTATGAGTTCTGTCTGTAAGCCATTTGGCAACCCGTCTCGTGATGTAGGGGTTTATGTTCAGGCTGGTGAGTTTTTATATAATTCCCGAGAGGAGAATAGTGTCAAAAACCTTGGCGAGGTCAAGGTAGGCTGTGTGAACTACCTTCCCCCCATCTATGGCCTTGGTGACTGTCTCAAAAAGGTCAACCAGGTTTAGTAGGCATGATCTGCCCTTAACAAAGCCAAACTGGGTTGGGTCAAGTGTTTGGAGGTTCCCATTGTTTTTGTTAATGAGTTCCATGATGATGCGCTCCATAGCCTTGCAGACCAGGCTAGTAAGGCTTATGGGGCGATAGTTACCAGGGTTAGTTGTGGCCCCTCCTTTGTGGAGTGGAATAACCGTTGCTGTGAGCAATTCTATGGGCACGTAGCCTGTGGAGAGGCTGAGGTTGAACAGTGTGTTTAGGTGGGGGGTTAGTTTGTTCTGTAGTTCGTGCAAGACACAGCCTGGGACACCATCTGGCCCCATTGACGCTGTGCTTTTGGCTTTTGAAAGGGCTGTTTTCACCTGTGCGTCTGTGATTTCTGGGACACTACACTTTTCTGGTATTGTTGTGGGCCCTTTTGGGGGTGAGAGGGGGGTAAAGTTTGCACTGAATCTATCTGCCAGGATGTTGGCAATATCAGTGGGTTCAGTATATTTTGTGCTATTTTGCACTAGCTCAGTGCATATCTGTGAGTTGCCACTTAGATTCTTGACATAGCGAAAGATGGCTTTGTGGTTATCTTTCAAATCCTTGGCTATTTTTCCTTTCAAAGTTAGCCTTGGAGGATTTTATGAGGGACCTTAGTTTCTTAGGGCCTATACAAGTCTAGCCAAAAAGGTACCCTGGCTTTCGCCACCCAAGAAAATTATTTTCCTGTGCCTTTGTCAAGCAGAACCACAGAAGTGATCCCCGGGGTGAATTTCCTATTTCCCATCCAATCATCAAGATTTTTCTTGAAGAGTGCTAATGAGGAGCTCTGTTTGACATAGATAGGTAGTCTGTTCCAGAGTATGGGAAGTCTCTGGGACAGGAATCTATCCCTCCAGCATGCTCTGTTTATTGTAGTGACAAGGTTTAGGTCCCTAAAGCATGTAGCTCAGAGGGATTGGGATTTCTTTAAGTGGAGCATGTCCAACAGCTCTGGGTTTGACATAGCATTGTAAGTTAGGCAGAGATCGCCTCTGAGTAGGCAATATGCGACAGAGTAACGCTGGAGTTTTTTGAGACGGTCTGCGTAAGGCATCTGCTTGAGGCCAATAATCCTCTTTGTGAGGTATTTTTCCAGCCTTTCCAGTTGTTGTAGATGTCTTGTGAGGTACATACCAAAAGGGGTGTTGTACTCTATAATGGGTCTAATGAGTGGTGAGTAGAGGAGAACAATGACCTCTTTTTTTCTGGATGAGAAACCTTTTGTGATGAGGTGTGCCACGTAGAAGGATTTCCTGACCACTGTGGCAATGTGATTATCAAAGGAGAGACTACTGTCCACCTGTGCCCCAATGTCTCTTATCACACTTTCGGTGTTAAGTAGACTACTGCCTATGTGGTAGTTCATGGGTACAAAGTTTTTACCAAAGGGAATTACAATGCACTTTTTGGCATTGAGCTTGAGACCATGACTTTGACACCAGGCATCTGTCTCAGTGAGGCCCTTTTGTAGGATGTCCACATCGTTAGAAGTTTCGATTATGGCTCCTAGTTTGCAGTCATCTGCAAATTTAATTAGCCAAAGACCTTCTCTGTTAGCCTGTACTTCAGAGAAGTAGATACCAAACAGGAGAGGACCCAGGGTTGAACTCTGTGGTACTCCACTTGTCACTGGTCTGAAGTCTGATTTGGAGTCTGCTACTTTCACAGTGTGGGTTCTGTCAGTAAGCCAGTTGGCAACCCATCTTGTGACATAGGGATTAATACCTAGTTTAGTGAGTTTATCTATAATTCCAGAGTGGGGGATGGTGTTGAATGCCTTGGCGAGATCTAGATAGGTTGTGTGAACTACCTTACCCTCATCTATGGCTTTGGTGACTACTTCAAAGCAGTCTATCAGGTTTAGGAGACATGATCTGCCTTTTACAAACCCGAACTGTGTGGGGTCCAGAGTTTGGAGATCTCCAATGTCTTTGTTTATGAGTTCCATGATGATATATTCCATGGCCTTGCAGACCAGGCTCATCCCATGGTCTGTTGTGGCTCCCCCTTTGTGGAGTGGGATAGCTGTCGCAGTGCGCCATTCAATGGGCACAAAGCCTGAGGTGAGGCTATGATTGAACATGGTACTTAGGTGGGGTGCCAGTTCATTCTGTAGTTCGTGTAGAAGGCAGCCTTGGATGTTGTAAGGTCCCATGGATGCCGTGTTCTTGGCTTTGGAGAGTGAAGTTTTTTCCTGTGCAGCCGTGATTGCAGGAACTTTGCATTCTTCCTGTATAAAGATGGGCCCTTTAGGGGATGGGGGTGGGGGGTAAAGTTAGCACTGAACCTATCTGCCAGGATGTTTGCAATATAAGTTGGTTCTGTATATTTAGTGTCATTATGCTGTAACTCAGAGCAGATCTGAGTGTTGCCATTGAGATTCTTGACATAGCTATAGAATGCTTTGTGGTTGTCTTTAGAATCAGTGGCGATTTTGTTTTCATAACTAGCTTTGGAGGATTTTATGAGGGATCTCAGCTTCTTACTGAGGCTGACCAGGGAGTTCCTCCAATCGTGGGATTTTACTCTTTTTTGCAACAGTTTATTTCTTCTGTTGTAGAGTTACTTTATGGCAGAAGACCATCAGATTGGCTTCCTTTTTTTGGAGGATAGCATCTTGGTTCTGTTAGGGATAGCATGATCAATGCACTCGTGTAATTGCTTATAAAGTGCATTTGTATAGGATTCAGCAGTCGTACCACTATTGTCCATCTGCATAGGTGTCGTGAAGTTTGCCACTTCTGTCTTAAGAAGCGTGAAGTTGGCTTTGGAGAAATTTTTTATGGTTGTTTTCCTAATGGGTGGTTGGAGCGGGATGTCGGTGTCTAGGATGATTAGCTTGTGGTCGGATCTGACCAACGAGAAGCTGACTTTTGGTGTGGAACACCGGTCACCCATGTTGGTGATGACCAGGTCTAGGATATTGCTGCCCCTGGTGGGGTTGTGCATAAGTTGATCCAAGGCATTGGAATTGATGATTTCCAGAAAACGTTGAGCAAAAGAGTTGGTACCCGAGTAGTTTTCCCAGTTAATGGTAGGGTAGTTGAAATCACCCATTATTAGAGTGTTGGGTTGTACCTTAATATTTTCCAGTGTATCTAGAAAATAGGAGTCGGAATCCTGGGGCATGGTGGGGGGGTCTGTAACAAGTGCCTTGAGTGAGTGCATTTTGAGGTTTAGACTTCTAGCATTACCCTCAGATTTTGCTTGCTTGCTTGTACCTATTATGGTGGAGAATTTGTCATTTGAACCTTTCCTAAAAAAGGCACTATAGGGGTAGCAAGAGCCTTTGCCACTATCCAGAATCCCAAGGGCGACAGGTGCAGGCCATCTTTGGCAAAGTAGTGTGGTCTGTCGATCATGTCATCCCAGGCAGACAGATACTGGATTCCCTTAGAATGAAACCAGAAGCTTAGCCAATTGTTAAAGTCAATCATTTTGTCCTTGTACTGTGGTATCATTCTGGGTGATGGCAGGATGCTACTCAGGGCAAGGGTCATACCTGCCTGGGCTACAAGATCGGAGAGCTCCTCCATGTCTCTTTTCATGTAGTCCAGGGAGGTACGTCTCAAGTCATTCACACCAACATGGACAATGACAGAGTCATATTTGTACTTGTTGTGGAGTGACCTGAATGCATGCGTTATGTGGCGGATTCTGGTACCTGACAGTAACTTTTTCCTTGTTTAGCCTGGTGAGTGGAACATCAGTGTGCCTGACTATAGAGTCACCTATGACTATAGTGTTGGGTACGTTATGCCTTATGGGCTGTAGTTGAGTGGCACACTGAGTATGTGGGCTATGTGTCACTTGGGTTGTGTTGGGGGGGTGGAGGTTGCTTGCATATCTGCTTTGGAGGTCTCTGTTGTTTGAGCAGTTTTTTACTGAGAGCCTCCGTGAATGTAGGTGTGTGTTTTGTGCTTCTGTGTGTGTGTTTTGGTGGTGTAGGTTTTGAGGGACTATGTGTTGAGTGTGGTGCGGTGCAAGTGTTTACTTTCTCCTCTTCACTGTCTAGTCCAGTCTTCAGTGAAGAGAGCTTTGCTTCCAGTTTGGCTATATAAGTGCATCTCTCACAGGTCATAGTGTTGGGTGGTAGGAGGAGAGTGTTGTCTGTGTACATGAGGCAATTGCTGCATTGTCTCAGTATGCCCAGATTCATCAGGTAGACAGGAGAAAACACCGGGAGCTGACCTTTAAACATGCCTGAATAGGTGCTTATTTATTAAGTACTAATAACTGTTTTCCTCTAGACAAGTGAGGAAAGTTGAGTGCTGTAGTATTTGTAACTTATTTAGTGCTTACAATGAGTTCTGAACAAGTGCTGAGCTCAAAGAAATAGATTTGAGTGCTAAAACTAAAAATATGGCTAGTTGCAAGGGAACTTTTGAAGAGCAGACTTTATGGCGCCAGGAATAGTTTAACCCCAGTTAAGTGGGGGGGGGGGCTCAGGAGCTCACAAACAGTCCTGGACACAGCAAATCCGTATCTGGACAAGACCTGCCACATGAAAGGGGGGGAAGCAAGCTTATATTTTTTTTTCCAGTAAAAGTGAAAATGGAGAAAGCTGGAACAGAAGTTAATTCAACGTTAAAAATCTGAGTGGGTTTGCCTTCACAAATGTTCTCTATTAGACTGAGTGAACTAATGACACCAGACTGGGAGTAGTGTCACAGATCAAATATACAGTATGGGCGGGCAACTGCAAAGCCACCAAGTATAAGAACACCACAACATCTAGGTATCCTTGATGAATATGGATACACCCCCTCCTTTTGTTCCATGTTCTGTGGCTGAAATGTGTGGTATGAGTTGTAGCCCGGTAGTTTGAGGTGCTCTGTGGAGCCTTGAATCAGGTTTCAGTTACTGCACAGATGTCGACGTTCTCCATACTGAGGAGTGCTTCGAGAGCATGCATTTTGAGATTTAAACTCCTGGCGTTGAGTAGCATAACCCTCATTTTTGTTTGATAATGAAGAACATTTCTGGTTGTCACTAATGTGGTCCTCCCAAAAGCACTTGATCCATCAGTTTCCACTGTATGCATTCCATAAGGATATCCTACAACCCATGCATCATCTTGTGGTGTCAACTTAGTTATTGCAGTAGTTAACATCATTCCCTAGATGTGTGTTTAGTTGATACACCTGCCATTTGTGATGTGCATATGGGTCTATGCATTTGTGTGAACTGCATGCATACCTCTCAACCTCATAGTGCTAGTAATTTGGACAAAGCCTGTCAAAATGGGGGCACAAAAGCCCAAAAATAGTGACATATTTTAAATATTGCTCTTATAAGTTAGAAAGTCTAGGGTGACAGTGTCTGTTTCAACATACATTTTCTGAAGGATTTGAAGTCTGAAACTCAAATGTATATCATTATTTAGTGACTTCAATCCTCAGATCATCTCAGTGATTTGCCAGAAAACAACTAATTTTATGAGGAACAGACCAAACATATGAGCCAAAAATCTGGGCATTCTGTAAAAATCTTTACAGTTGAAAGTTATGACTGCATGTTGTACATTTAATTAAATACTTTGCCTCACAGTTATCATAAAAGTTGCTCTGTCTGACATTCAAGTTAGAAAGCATATGTACTGCTTAACTTATACTATGTCACACCCCTGTCATAGTAGTATTCCAGCACTATACATCACTGCATTTTCTACACTGCTATAAATGGTAGGGGACACTACCAAAACATATAGCAAATTAACTCACTTTTCTGCCACGTCATTTTTTCACTTCCACCACACATTGGTGACATCTCAGAGGACTACAATATGTCCACTGTGCCATATATGCCAGTAAGGATGTCCAGGATGTCCTCTGCATCATCCTTATTATCCTTTTGAGTACCCTAGTCAGTCTCTATTTTTGCCATGTTCCTTTAGTTGCAAGCCTCTGTCACGGGAATCTTCTATGCACTATGGCACAGGTCAGAAAGAGCCATGCTGTCTCCTTAAACTCCTTTAGCAGCTGACCTCTTGAGTCATTCGGACATTAAAACTGACCCTTTAGTATGCCAAACATGTTTTTGTTCACTGTCCTCAGTTGGCTTTGCTGGCAGCTATAAGTACTTGTTGCATGTCGCTGGGAATTTCTTATGGGGCTAAATAGCCAGCACTGAACTGTTTAGATAGCATCACATTTGAGTTACAAAAATGGCTTATCATTACCATATCAGTGGAACAGAAGGATAAATTCCAAACTATACCACAGGCAATCTAGATTCAAAAACCAGCATGGGTGCTACAAAAGCCAGTTGGGAAGGGATGAGATTAAATTGCTAATGATGGCTCACCCATCTTTTGTTGGCTAAATCCTGCATTGAGTGGTGCCTGGATAGCATATAGAAATGCATTGCTTATACACAGAATCTCAGCAGTGCAAGCCCAGCCAAGGAATTTCTGACTTTGTAGCCAAGTACCATAGGAATGTGGAAGCAAGTTTATACCCTGGTGTTTGGTACAGGGGAGTTTTGCTCCACACTTGCTGGCAAAGTGGAGGAGGGATGTAAGGCTGTTTAAAAATCTCCTGTTACTGCAAAGGAAGGTAACTACAATTGTCAGCTTTCACCTATACCTTTCAATGTCTACCTGTGAAAGAGGCATGGAGGAAGGAATGGGCCTGTTGGGGGGAGAGAGGTCTGATGGTCCTGGAGGGAAAGGGGACCAAAAAAGTACATTAAAGATGTGGTTTATATATCATGTGGTCTCTTCTAGCCATATATTCCACTTGCACTAATGTTCTCTAGTACATATCTGTGGGATGTGGCACATATACTTTACATAGTTACCTACTAAATTATTTTTGGCATATGCTGCATGATAAGCAACCACGTCAGATCAATCAATTGCCTTATGTGTACATTACTGTCTCTCCCAATATGCTTGCAAGACACATTTGTGATTATGCCATCTGTAATGCAAATTGCCTGGCTGCCGATAAACTATATGTGCGTAAATATATATATTGGTTTGCTTTGCTATCAAAATTTCTGATGGCATTCACTAGAACTGGAATAGTTAAAAGGCTATTTTTCAGTTCATGGAAGGCCAAACTGAAATGGTCGAGTCCACAACAATGAATGCTAGTGTGTATTTGCTGTTGTGAGGTCGACATTCTGCTTGGAGATTGCAGTACAGCGGGGATCAGGAAATGTACCCATTTCCTCACTGTAGTGTGATCTCAGAGTTTGTATATATAATTAACAGGTGTTGTGAGGGACACAGGGGGGCTTGTCCTCCATGTAATATGTTAGATGGAAATAGCTGGTAGGCAGGGTATGCTAGGTAATGTCAAGTACGTCAAATGATGACGTGTCAACATTACAGGTTTAGTTAATTTGCATGAACAATTTTTTTATTTTTGTTGTTATTTTTCGTGGAAGTGATCATTCGATGGGAAACTTTTCAGAAATATGATAGTAAACCATATATATGTATAGCTATATACACATATATATGTTGCCTCACTTCACTTTAAATTTTTGGAAGCATATGGATATATTACTGCAGTCAGTTGTTGCATTACTCTCTATGGTCATATCTGCCATCTTATGGAATGATTTCTTGGTGATTTGTCATCCCTGGGTAGTCTTAGGGAATACAGTATAAGATGTAGGTGAGGATAGCATCCAGTATCCTTGAAGTGAATCCCTGTGATTTGCCTAGCGATCACCTTCAAGCTGCCAGAATGTCTTATTGGTTAGGATGTAGAGCATTGCTTCAGCAAGCTTATTAGCAGGATAGAACAAACATAAGCCAAGTTTATGTGAGATTCGTTTTGGTATGTGTTGTATGATGTTTACTATAGCCCTATCTCCTGTCTTTTAGCCAAGCAGCTACCGATCTGTCAAGATACCTAAGTTATATGTATATGACATAAACTGCAGAATTTGCCATGGCTTGTACCAATGTGTTATAGCTGCTCCTACAACCTGGCTTTGCTCAGCTTTGTTAACCCATGCTGCATTTCCTTGTTTCTGTCTGGTATCATGCACACACTTACCAGAATATAATGTTAAACATCAGAGTAATGCCTGTGCTTTTTTATATGATTTATGAACTAGATGGAGCTTCCTTATTACCTAATTTAAATGATGCTTTGCTTCATTACCGTACTGCAGTTATTTTATTTTTTCTTGCTGCACCACACTAACTGATGTATAACTATGTGTGGGTGAGTAGCACTACCTTATTAAGAAGAATCTATTACGCAATCACAATGTGGCTTTATTCCATTCTGAGTGGTAGTGAGTCGTTGTTTTATTATTCATAAATCCCCAGAGCAAATGCTTAAGCATCAGACAGATTCTAAATATGTTGCATTCTACCCTTTTACAGGATCTGTTAATATTCTTCAGGCATTCCTTTTCTGCAATTTCTTGCAATCTCTAAATGCTTTATTTTGGGTTCTTTCTTATGGTAATGTCTGTATAACCTCATTTTTGACGTGGGTGCCGGTTTCCAGTATGCAGTATAATAAGATAAAAATTAGAACGACTAACTCTCTCTTCCTGCTAAAGTTGTCAGACTATGGGCAAGCTAGCATCTCACTGCACTACTTCCTGGTCTTGCATCATTATGATCGATTATTTTTAATGCTCACTACATAACAGTGTAAACTTTCTATTCTAAATGCAGCTATTTCTATTCTGATGGCTTTCCCTAGTTAGCATAACTCCTTCTTTCTATAGTTTTATCTTTACAAGAGACAAAGATAATACCAGGAAGGATGATAAAGTTACACACAGAAATCATTATATTTATAAAAATGAGGATTCATTTCCTTTCTTTAATTTCTACTCATTATAACCTAAACTGCGCTGAATGACTGTTGCCCCATGGACCGTGTTTTGTTAAGCCCTGATGAGAGAAACATGGCCTGGAAACACTGAAGAAAAAAAAAAAAAAAATAGACCATCTCAGTCCTCATACAGTGGTTTGTGTCTACATACCCTTAAACTTACATGTTATCATTTCTGAAGTTACTACAGGTTTCAGAATGTCAAATACAAAACTCAGTAGCCCTGGCCAAAATGCTTTAATACTCTGAAAAGTACTATTTTCAGTCACAAGGACACAGCAAATCCATATTGCCATTGAGTCTATTTTCCAAATTAACACACAACCATTCCTGCTTGGCTTGTTTACCATACCTTATTGGCAGGACACAACTGCATATTTATACTTCCCTGATTTACTTACTACCATACATATTCAGATTTATCTATTTGAATTCTTTATACATGAGTAGACATTTTATTTCCCATTCTTGAACCTTTTTTAAAATCTTAATTCCAAGTATTTTATTGTGAAATCTGGTAAAATAGTCCAACAAACTAATTCCCCTACATCTTTAAGCACGTTATTTTCCCCGCCATCCTCTAGTGTTCTTATATTGACTAGTTTGGGACTCTGGTTATATCTAGTCATTAAAGCTACCTTAAGGATAAGTTTACCACTTACCAGGCAAGAGGCTTGCTAACTAGTTATGTTCCTCTGCTTTCCACTAAAACACGTCTCTCCAGAGGGTTACACCTTCAAATACCCATCTTGTGGGAGGGGCACTCCCTTTCTCTGGAATGCATTTTACAATTCCATCCTCTAGGATCCATCCACAATATATAATGAGGTTAAGGCATCACAACAAAACCATACCTCATACCTCATACCAAATTAAGGTAGTTTATTTACCCATGAACAATGTTTCTGTAAATATAGACTTCACCAATAATCATCTTCAGCTTAATCCATCACCCAATGGGTCTAATGATTAAAGGACATCAAAACACAGCAATTAACTTCAACTCAGAGCTTTCTGACAATAATATCTATGCCATTTCCTGAAAAAACACATTAATGATCACTTTAATGTAATCAGCATCAGTCTGTTATTTGCTGTTTTCCGACAATGGCCTCCCATAATTCTGAACTTTCCATCTTTAAAATGTGAAACAGTAGCTCTCACATAGCATGGAACAAATGGAAAAAAATGAAACACAGGAACACTTATTAACAACTTCATATAGGAAGTTCAAATCATTGTTAATAATATTTTCATTTTATATATTAAAAAGTTGTTTAGATGAGATAGTATAATTCAATATTATTTACCATGGTTATGCACTAAATAAACTCATAGCAGTAAAAGCGTGACAGAATTCTTCAATGTGGAACAGTTTGGAGTGTGGAATTTTAAACATTCAACATGAGGAATGTTTCTAGTACTGAGTTACAATGGAGAGATGTGCTTTCCCATCTCCTGAAATAGACAGCCACTTCTGTCAATCAGCTGTGATCACCAAAAGTGGTAAAAAACCTCCACAGAAATGTATGGTATTGCAGAGAGCTGATTGTGCTACTACAAGGAATCATACCTCTCAAATGTCCCTGATTTTGCAGAACATCTCTGATTTTACTTCAAAGTTTTACCCTGTCTCTGATTTTCTGGCAATTCAACGATGATAATGGATACCTCAATAATGCCATACATTAGAGTGTTATATTCCTTATTGGTTAGAAAAATGAACATTAATGCAAAAACTGCTCTATTAACCTTTTATGTAAATCAGAGTAATATTTAAAAATCGCATCTGATTTTTGTCCTGAGCTATTTTTGACAATGTCCAAAATGTATGAGCAAAGAAACTGAGAAGTATAAAGGGACCTCACCCCACATTTAATCATTCTGAACCATATTGTTCTGTTTTATATTTACAATAGCATTTGGCATTACAGCACGGTGGTCTATTAGTAAGATCTCTGCCTCAAACCGCTTATACCAATGACATTTCTGAATTGTCGCTGCTGCATGTACAGAGTTTTGTGATCTATATAAGTCTGTGTGAATCTTCTGTTTGTACTCTGGTTTTCTCCCAGAAATATGCTTTTATTCACTAGCCTAAAATATCTGTATATGTTTCATTTAATCTTACCTTTGTGACCCATGTCATCACTAATGATCGGCCATAATGAAAAATGAAATTATTTTTTATTTTTCATATCCGGATAGGTGAAGACATAGAATCCATATTTAAGCTATGTTGAGAAACAAATCTCAGGAACCTATGCTGGAGCTTTTCTTTTGTGTAAGTAAATTTCCATTGTTTAAACAAAACTATCTCTGTTTTTAAATAGTTCATAGTGTTTAAATGTAACATGTAGCATAGCAGTTTCAAAGCAACTCTTTTTTGACTATATGTGTTTTTGATAACTTGGTTTCTGCTAAATAGTTTGTGACAGTGTTTTGTTAGGCCCCCCTACTGTAATTCCTAGACCTTTAATTCCAAGTACAAAAACAACCCTGTGAAACTACATGAGAACAGCAAATGAAGATAATAACGTGTCTCATTTAAATTGTTTTTCCAGGGGATCAAACACCTCTGCATTTCCAGTACTGAGGGCTATACCCCATACACCCAGCAATTATGCATACAAATACTAAGATCACAATAGCTCAGAGAAAAGGGATTGTCTGAGACACAATCATCACAGACTATGGGAGGAATTCATAGTCTGGGGCTTTGCGCATAAGAGTGGCGCTATGACGTTATGCAAATCCCGAACTGCCAGGTTGACTATGGAAATGCAGAGGACTTTTTTCTGAACACATCCCCCTATTAGAAATGCTTAATTAGATTTAAGCATATCTTATGGGGGGACAGCTGCTACTCTGTTAAGGGGATTTATACACATGTGCATGAGTTTGATTCCTAGACATGAATCTATAATGAACTAATTTGCATACAAAGTATATAAATAGCCTTGAAGTTACACCAGAAAGCATCCCTTTTTCAGTCAAGTACAGAGATGCAATGGTGCTTCAATATACATGGACATTTTTACCAGCGGGGATAAATGTTTTATTTTGATGCTTGTGCAAACCTAGAGCTATAATGAAGGGGTTAGTTCGGTGAAATGTTCATTTTAATGCTTGGAGATACCAAGGCATGTTACTGAATGGGTCGCTTGGGTGAAATGTTCATTTTAGTGCTTGCGAACACCAGGGCATGTTACTGAAGGGGTCACCTGTGTGAAATGTTAGTTTTAGTGCTTGTGCATACCTACAGATATTACTGAAGGGGTCACTTGGGTGAAATGTTCATTTTAGTGCTTCTGCATACCAAAGGGTGCTATTGAAGGAGTTGCTCAGGAAAAATGTTCATTTTAGTGCCTGTGCATACTAGGAATGTTATTGAAGGGGGTGCTGGAAAGGACAATTGATTTGTGAGTCAGTGAAATTATTGTTTATATTTCGTTATACTGTTGAAGTGATTGCCGGACAAAATAATTTATTTTGTCATTTTAGTACTTGTGCATACTTAAGACTAACTAATAAAGGGGTTGCTAGGGGAAATAATTCATTTTTGTGTCAGGCAGGTACTTGTGTATACTTGAATAAACAAGTTCATGGATCGCAATTCCAGTGTCAAAGGTGAACATCGCATTTAAGAACGGTTGTGCACACCACAGGGATGTCGGACTATGAAGGACAAAAATTGCCTTGTTAACATACTGTACTTTACATGACTTCTCATTTGCATCTGATTATTTTTTAGGTCTTGAGCATTAGTATATATGGCCTCTATGAATCGCGCCTTTTCTACGCTCACTCGTAAGCATCAAGAATACCCCTATCACATTTTACATAAGTTACTATGAATACCATCCTTAGTGTATGTAAGTCCCTATTTTCACACATTCAGGTTCAGTATTCTGAACCTGCACTTATGAGTCATAGAATTTAGAATTGTTACCACTGTATTCCAAAAATCATCAAAAATCTAAGGCAGGTATGCAATGTCCTGCTTCAAGTCCTGATTAAAACAGCTTTCAGATCATGTATGTTTTAAAGCTATTATGATAAGGTTTCATTTTACAGCACACAAGACGCATCTTACAGAACAGTGCTGGCACCAATTTTACACATTTTAAAGTGTGACATGTTTCCATGCAAATAAAATTGAAAGGGTAAAGTGCTAACAGACTTTAAAGCTGTTGGCAGGGTGTGTGGCACTGCTAACTGTTTTAAAGCATCATAGCTGTAAAATATGTTGTGTTCCTTTGGTACATCTAAACCTGCTGGTACAACAGAGAATTATGCAATAGATTTCTCATCTTAACTAACTAGTTATATTTTCACATTATGGATGTCAAAATTCCCACTCTCCAGCTTCACTTTGGTCTACTCTCTAGATGAATGTATTGACATCTTTACCTCAAACACATAAATTTTGGCTATGATTATATTGCTGGTGTGTGGTAAAGCTGGCAGCTGATGCAAGAGGGCACAAAGCAGCTTTCAAAATCATAGCAGAGGAACATCAAAAATGTTCACAGAAGTTCCTGTTGTAATTTTTTTCTGGTAATGATGTTGAATTCTTATTATGAATTGTAAGTGGTTCAATATTTCATGTTATATAATTGCTATGATGTTGTTGATTTTGATCTCATATTTTGAGTAATAAAGATGCATTTTAATTTTAAAAGAATATTTTAGCGGAGCATCTAAATCATAGCAATCAAAAGTCGCATATACATATATTCACATCTCTGGGGCAAGACCACATATGTGCAAATTTACCCATTTACCAGGTATAGCCTACAGAATTAGAACCCCTGTGCTGCTAAAAAATGCACATCTACATAGCTGTATCAGAATAACGTATCCTTACTGCACTGTAAAAAAGTATAGGTTTCCTTGGGCTTCTATACCTGCCATTTATTAAGTATAGTTTAATTAGTGGAATTGCTATAAAATTTATATATTTTTATTTTTCCACAAAGTCATGGAGCTTTCACTAAACACACATTTATGTTGTAGATAAATGTAAACACTGGGGATCTCTCAGCCTAGAACTGAACCTTAGCTGAAAGCTTTTTAACAAAGCCACAGTGCCTAACATTTTCTTGCCCATCTGGGATATTTTTATTGTGATTCCTCCTTTTCCAGAAAAAAAAATATTTTTCTCATTTTAGTTCTATGTAATATAGAGATCCAGTTAGAGGAATGTTTCTAAAATGGTTTTCCATCTGATCAAAACATTGCCTATCAGGTCTTTCATTTTTTCCATAAAACATATTGCACTTTTCACAGCCCTGTATCCTTTCTATTTATTTGAAGTGTATTATCACAAACAAACACACACACACACACACACACACACACACACACACACACACACACACACACACACACACACACACACACACACACACAAAGCCAGTTGTATGACTGTCTTCACCACACATGTTAACTTGAGATCAAATAAATTAACAAATACATAAATATCAGCCAAGAAATATATTTCATCTTGCTTTGGCCCAGAAATACATTTCAGCTTGCTGTTGCCTGAACAATAAAGAGCAATGTATTGCAACCCTCATGTACTTTCAACCACATAGCTCAGGAATCATAAAGTAACATCAAAAATCAGAGACTGATTTTAAATATTGTTCATGTGCACTTAAAAAGTTGTTAATATAACAGACAGGTTTTGCATTAGCAAGCATTTCTGAATTATATAAAGTCTGAAACTCAAATCCGTCATTATTTGGTAATTGCAATCAGCAATGTGCCTGGAAATCACGGATTTTATGAGGATCAGACCAAAAATACGAGGCAAAAATTGGGATCAGGTGTATAGGACAGCTGTGCCCTCTGCACAAACACATACGCATGACCAACAATTGCAGCCGCTTGTATGACTTGTACATCATAGGTGATTCCATGAGAAGAAATTATTGCATGAATAGGCAATAATGACTTACAACTCTATTCCAGCTTGCTGCTGTCTCTACTTACTGTGCAACCCCCTACCAAATTCTTAACTAAGGAATCAAAATCAAAGATACAAAGTTAGGAACAAATTCTAAATATTGCTGTTATGTTAAAATAAGAAACTTTGCATTCATAAACATTTTCCAAATGATATGAAGTCTGAAACTCATGTGTCTGTCAGTTTTATTGACTGGAATCCACAAAAATATTCCCTGGGATTCAATAAACTCTGTGTAGGCTTCCCTGGAAGCCTACATGGAGTTCACTTGTTTACAAGATGAGCAGCAGTGTTAATCATACATGCATGCTCTTATCACACTTACACAAATACAAGCCACGTTTTGTGGCCAGCAACAGTGTTGCCAGCCAGGAAACTATGCAGAGCAGCACAAACATGAAAAGAACATGCATTCAAGTTTGCCTACAGCCAAACCTCTTCTGCAAGATGGCGCTGACAGCCATAATGTCTACCAGAAGTGAAAATACTGTAATAACTGCAGTATTAACACATTATAGAAAAGTGTACTCAGTGAAATGTAACTAGGACAAGTATTTCCAGAATGAAATAACAGATGGTGGAGTGAACAGTAAGGTCAAATACAAGGAAACATAAATACATTAGGCAAGGAAAGTTTGCTGATTAAAATGGCCACAGACATGAATGATAGAATAAAGAAAGAGGAAGAGGGCATGTAAACTATGGCAATGTGTCCAGGATAGGATAATTCAATGTACGTGCACTTCCAAGAGAAGTCAGTAGTATAACATTAAGCATATATGTAGATGGCACAGTCCATATTGCTGTCTACACCTCCTGTGTGAGTATATGTATATCATCACACAAGAAAGTATATATGTGACAGTCACACAAGGTTACATGTCAGTGGAGATGAATGGTTGTGATATAAACATCACTGACATGCTCAATGGAGAGGACATTTAGCAAGGATGGTATACACAATAGGGGGTACATGCATGTTGTAAAGATCTGCAAAATGACTTGATTAAATATGACTGAAATGTCAGCATACCTCATAACCAATCATGGTGAGATAATAGCAGACTCATGGACAACGCCTGATAAAAGCAGGTGCAATCACAAACAATTTTAAAATATTAACATCATTAATCCTTGACATTGACAGAATATGTGAGTTTAAGTTATTATAAATGTTCTGTGGGAACAGACATGTGTAATTGTAATGAATGTCAGTATTCTATAAGGGAAATTCACCATCCCTTTTCCAAAAATATTCTGTCTTTGGAGGGATTAAGTGGGACAGTGTTAAACCTGGAGGTGAATCCAGGGACAATTCTGGACATTTGAGAGGTCTGCATGACACATAAGACACAAGCCACATGTGCATGAATTAACTTCATGCCATCAATGATCTCTATTTACTGAGTGTAACAGAGAACAACATATCACATATGCATCTTGTACAACACCTTGAAGGGAAGTCTGCACCGTCAATTCCTATTAGATATGCATCACAATGAATAGTTCTGTATGGGTGGAAAGATGTGTGAAAGCTCACTGTGCCAAATGTAATGGATTTGACTAAATCATCCCTGACTGACATAGGTATCAGCCATAAAGATAACAACCCTTACAAACAACACACTATTATGAGTGGATTCCCTATACTCAGTTGTGTATTGCATGCATCTGCCACATGTAGTATCAATAGATATTCTCTGAAGATTCTGCAATTGATGTGTGAATTAAGAACTGCTGTGTTAGAATTAATTATACAGCAGTATGTGAGACTGATGGCAATGCATCAACTATGCCCATGTGAATAGAAACTACAGCAGTGCAAAGTCTACCATCAATGAGTGAGGAAGCTGTCTGTTACTGTGATATTTTGTTCACATACCAAACAATACATGGAGCACAGTCTATAAGCACATGTCAAACCTCAAGACGTACCACATGATCACTGTCTCCCTGACATTGTCAATGAAAATATTACACTGGCATGAAATCCTGTCATTCATGCATGCATATGTGTTCATGAAAACTACTGAGTGGTAATGCTGATGTGATGGACTGTTATGTCCATGATGCTGTACAGTCACATTAGAGCTGTACCTAGGATACAATGGGACTTCATAGGTTCATAGTTTCATAAGAGAGTACTAAGCTAATATTCCAATATGGCTTAACAGCCTAGTCAACATGAGTTTCACAATATTAAATAGCTAGATGAACAAAGTTCACACAGTTATGAGCCTATGTTATGTTATCTAAAACCAAGTGCATCTATCCATGAGGGACATGGGTGCAACACCAGGAGTACAATTACCATTAACCATCCATTGATGTAGGCTGCACTTGAAAAGGGTCGGGAAAGACCTTTGCTTTATGTGAAAAGGAAGCTTGTTCCAGAGAATGCTTAGTGGCTGAGAGACACTTCTGTCTCTCTAACATGTCATTATTATGTCAGAGGCTAGGTTAACTTCCATAGAACAAGTGACCCACATACAGTTTGCTTTACCAATATTTAATGTTTCCATCAGGGCCAGATTGTAGACTAGCCTGTAGGCCAGACACAAATCGTCCCTTAGTAGTCTGAAGGGGGCAGAATATAGTGATATGGATTTCAACCCTTCCACATAGGGCTTGTCTTTTACATCATGTATCTTCCTTGTGGAAAATCTCTAGTTCTGTTCCAGCTGTTGCAGATGTGTGGTGAATTGCATGCAAAAGTGTGCATTGTTCTCAATAATTGTTGTGATGAATGCCAAGTACAATGGAATTATAACATCCTTTGATCTGGATGACATGCCCATACTTATGAGTTGTGCCACACAGAAAGGATTTGTCACCATTATTGACACATGGTGGTCGAACTTCCAGTTACTAACTACCTGAGTACCCAGGTAATGTACCACTGGGTCTACTCATGGGGGTGTGCTGTCTGTATTGTAATTAGCTTGGTTATTTGCTTTACAAAAAGGAATAAGTATGCTTTTTGGGACATTTAGTGTATCTCCATGGCTCTAGCACCAATCAATTGTGTGAGTTAATACTTTCTGTAGTACATCGGTGCCATTACTGGATTCAAGGACTGTCCACAATTTGCAGTCATCTTCAAAGCTGTTTGGACAGAGGCTGTCTCAGTTTGCCTTGACTTCTGTGAATTAAATAGCAAATAGGAACAGTACAAATCTCTCTGGTACTGCAATGGTCACTGGCCTCTTGCTAGAGGTGAATTCAAACACTTTGACAATATGTGTCCTGTTGCTGATCCATTGGGCTACCCTCTTGGTCACAGTGTACTTTATGGCCAGTTGAGACAATTTCTCTTAATACCTGAGTGTAGAATTTTGTCAAAAGCTTTGGACGGGTCAAGCTATGCAGGATGCACATTCTTTCCCTAATCCATGGCCTTGGTGACCTTCTTAATGAAGTCAATCATATTTAAGACACACACTAGCCTTAAGAAACCAAAAAATGGCTTGGTTACGCAGTCAAGAGATTACCGATGTTCTTGTTGATAAGGTCCATGTTGATTATTTCCATTGGCTTATAAATGAGGCTAGTCTGGCTTATGGGTCTATAATTCACTATGTTGGGTGATGGCCTCCCCTTGTTCAGACAAATCACTGTTGCTGTCCACCATTCTGCCAGAAAAATAGCCCATCTGGAGGCTGTGGTTAAGTAACGCTCCAACTGTGTCTGCTAGGTCATGTTTTAATTTATCGATAAGATGATCTGGAATGTTGTCAGGGCTCACTGATGTTGTCCTTTTAGCCTTAGAGAGCACACAGATGAGCTGCTCTCTTGATAAAATATGCTGAGTAATGTTTGCATGTATACTTTGGGTAATGTCCAGTGGGAACGGGAGGTGAAGTTTGATCCAAATCTGTCAGCTATCAGGTTGTCTATTGCTTCCAGTTGAGTATCGGTGTTGCCATCCACAACCTCATAGCTGTGCATTCCCCTTAGAATTTTGTGCTTACTTAAAAAAAGATCTGTGACAACACCTCCAAATGCACCCTTGGGTATGCATCACATGACATACAATGAAACTAACACACTCATACAACTCTACCTATTTCACATCATTACATCACTTGCACATCATATGCCTATATGTTTGTCATCAGAAAGGTGTGTGAGAGGGCTCAGATACCATATATAGGCACATTACAAATGAGGTGGATGTGAATCATGCAGAACAGTTAATGGCACAAATGCTGACAGTTACACAATGCTGCTGGGCAACACCTGAATAATCCTTGTGAACAGCAATACAATTGTGCATACAATGAAATCCTCAAGTTTGCAAGTGAATCTGAACTGTTTGTGTATATAAAAGTATTATCATATGTGGATGAAACAAGGTGTTATGTGCCCATGTAATCAGTATGATGTAATATTGCTGTATGTCACATAGCATTTCATGATGGTAGGTATAAACATGCACACATGTGCCATATGCAAGTGTCATTGTGATGGTTAAATGAGAAATGTGTAGAATGTTAATATACTACACTACAAAAATACATGCCTTAGCAAGTCAACAATATACTGTACATAGCAGCATCCCATGGCAGCTATCCTCAAGAGTCATATTACTACAGCTGTTATGGAAGGAATGTGTAACGCAATGGCCATCAATACATTACATCAAATCATAGACTGGAATACACACTGTTGTAGGGCTACTGTACATCCACAATGTAACACAGCCCATGTGGATCATAGCAAGATTGACATGTGCAATCTTCATAGGATCATAGGACATTACTAGGCTAACTGCCAAATCACGTAAAATCCTAGCCATTATTATAGCCTTTAAACCAAAATATCTAAATCTATGTGATGGAAGACAATAGAGGTGTTTGCATATGCATGTGTGGGTTTTGTTATATGCATGTATGTATTTGATTGTATTACAAACTGCTTCTGTCCGTATGTGAAATGTGCACCGCCCCATGATAGAACTAGCAATCACACATTCAGTGTTCTTCAGATGGCTTGCAGAGTGTCATGGAAGGGATGTCATGATGTATGTATGCATCTTTGAGATGATGACATCCTCCAGTGTTCTGCAGAAAGGATGTTTTGTGGACAGAGGGAAAAAGGGGATGTTGGATTCATGGAGCTATGCTAAAGGTTCAACTGAGTGATAGTCAAACGAAAAGAGATTCAAAATATCATATTGACAGTAATATACCAACAACCCCCCCCTCACACACACACACACACGCACACACGCACACACGCACACACGCACACACACACACACACACACACACACACACACACACACACACACACACACACACACACACACACCACTGACATCAGATTTGAACATTAAGCCTGAGTATACAAACTGGATTCCATACAATGCAACCCTAACACCACCACAGATGTCTGACTTTAACATTGACCAAGTGCACTTTATAGCATCATTGTATGCTGACAAGAAGATGTTGGAGGAGAGTGTGACATAGATGTGGAGGTGTACTATCGTGTTCCCAAGATGGACTCAGTCAAATTCAATCCGTGTGAAACCCAAACCTCGAATGCTGGCAGTGTCGAACCTTGATAATAAGGAGGTACAAATCTCACCCCATCTCTACCCATGTTAGCTCCCAAGATTGCATTTGATTTGTATTTCTGCAATACCAGATTTTGGCAATGTCAATTTTCCCGGATATGAGTTGATTCTATGACCATCCAACAGAGTCCATCTCAGCAACATGATAGTAAACCAGCTGTGGAGTCACATCTTGGTGTGAAATTGCCTCCACATTCCTATTTGAATGAACATATACAAGTTGTCTGCTGTGAGATTATAACCCCAAACAATCTAACTATACAAGCTAGAGAACACAGCAGTTAATGCTCATGCCAAAACAGATGTCTGAGTGTGACACTGTCAGAGAGCATTTTCCAGGGGATCACATCATCATCATTGTATGTTAAGAAGATGTTTGGAGGAGTGATTGACATAGCTGTGGACTCACATGCTGTTCAAAAATTGCCTCCTGACTAATAGTTAATTGAACACACACAGGCACACACTTACGTTGACTGGTGTGGGATTAGAACCTATACCTATCTCAATAGACAAGCTAGAGAATAGAGTACTTAATGCTAGCCCCATAACACAAGTCTGACTTTCATATTGTCAGAGTACAATTAATACCAGATGTCATCATCAGTGTATGGACAGAAGATGATGTTGACAGAAGTGTCTCACATGCTGCTCAAAAATGGTTTCAAGAATAAGAGTTAATAGAACACACATATATTGCCTGAAGTTAAGGTTAGAGCCCAACCTACCTCATTACCCAGGCTAGAGATGGCAGCACTTAATGCTAGTATTACAGCACAAGTCTGAGTCTCACACTGTCAAAGAACACTTTATAGCAGACAACATCACCAGTGAATGGTGAGAAGAAGATGGGAGTATCTCACATGCTGTTCTAAAATGCTCTCCAGAATGAGAGTTAATTGAACACACACACACACACACACACACACACACACACACACACACACACACACACACACACACACACACACACACACACACACACACACACACACACACACACACACACACACACACACACACACACACACACACACACACACACACACACACACACACACACACATATATATACACACGCCCACACACGTTGACTGCAGTGAGATAAGATCCTCTACCTTCCTAGAGAATACAGTACTTAACACTAGCATCACAGCACATGCAATACACAGCTGTGTGTGTAGGGAATCCACTCATAATAGTATGTTGTTTGTAAGGGTTGTTATCCTTATGGCTGATACCTATGTCAGCCAGGGATGCTTTAGTCAAATGCATTACATTTGGCACAGTGAGCTTCCAGACATCTTGTCACCCACACATAACTATTCTTTGTGATGCATATCTATTAGGAATTGACAGTGCAGACTTCCCTTCAAGGTGTTGTACAAGATGCATGTGTGATATGTTGTTCTCTGTTAAACTCAGTAAATAGAGATAATTGATGGCATAAGGTTAATTCATGCACATGTGGCTTGTGTCTTATGTGTCATGCAGACCTCTCAAATGTCTAGAATTGTCAGAGAACACTTTATAACAGATGACATAACCAGTGTATGGTGAGAAGAAGACGTTGGGAGTGCTGTATGAAATTGTTGTGTAGTCATGTGTAGTTCACAATGAGACCTGAGTGAGGACATTGATTCATGGTCTTCTGACTACACACACACAAACATACATGCAAGTTGACTGTTGTGTAATTCAAACTACTACCTAAGTAGTCAGTCCAGCTACAGAACACAGTGCTTAATATTCACACCATCACAGAAGACTGATATTTTCATTGTTATAGTGGTGCTTATACAGGATGACATCATCATAACGTTGCAGGTAACATATACTGTAATGAAACTTGTGTGCAAAGTCTGGACTGCAGATTTGCTTTTGTGATTGCAATGTGCAGAAATACTCTTAAAGACATCTTTGTAACCTTGGGGAAAGAAGCTGTCATGAATCCATGTTGCGGAAATGAAACATATATGTACCTAGATAACATACACACACACACACACACACACACACACACACACACACACACACACACACACACACACACACACACACACACACACACGCACACGTACACACAGCAATGTTGCAAGTATTGGTGTATGTGTATTCATATTCTGATGAATTGATGTCTACAGTGCAGGATTTTTCTGACAATATCAGTGTGTTTTGATCAGTGACAAACAATGCTCAGTGTCAGTATAAATCTATAACAAATGTAACAATGCAGTCATGCTCTTTATTTATGTAGTGCCCTTGAAGTGGACCTATTACTGAGGTATCATTTGCAAGTGCATGGTGCAGGGCACACGTAAGCCTGAGTAAGTATGTCTTCAGTGAAGAACACATTCCTTCCCTTCTTTTGTGTTTATGAATGCCTCTTGATGAGATGGAGGATTACTGGGCCATAACCACATTAAGACATACATGTATCTGTTTACTCATTTGCATGAATGACGACAAAGTGTTAGCACATGCAAGATTCCCATTTCATGACTACAACTTGAACTTGAGAATTAGTTACAAATATATGTTATAGGCAAAATATCTGGCAGATACTATACCCTTCGCACTGCAGTTTATATTGGACATGCTGTGTCATAACGTTTATAACATTAAGAGCTGTTGCTATTGCCTTCCCTGTTTGCATGGTATTAAGTGATGAGCAAACATGGTTCTCTGCTTAAATGGGAAAATAATAATATTTCTATTGGTTCATCTTTCTTCACGCACACAGCCTAAGCAGCAATGTGCAGCCATCAGCAGTCTGGACAGTACTGAGTGCTAAAAAGTAGAGTTGCTGCTTAGCTTTACCTGTGGCATCAGGTGTAAGTGCTGTAAGCACAGTGCACAGGTAACATAAGGTTCAAATCCAGATCTTTCACTTATTTTACAGGTGGTGCCAGGATGGCATTCACTAAGTAAATGTGACTATTACTGCAAATGAGACAAACAATGACTAGTACGTGTCTTCCACGATTATTATCATCAATACCGACCTCTATACAGGTGTTTAGCTATTAGCTATTTTGCATCCCACTCCAAATCACAATTTAATTGTGTGTTCAGCTTTATAGAAATGACAACGGGTGGTACATGTTTTGAAATGATTATTCTGACTCAGCAGAGATGCTGTTTATGTACGACCATATATCCTGAAAGGTTTGTGCAGCATGCTTTGTCACATTAAGGGCAGTATTCACATCACATTAGATAAAGATTTCATCCATCATCCCCTGAACATGTCACAAACAGAATCCTACAGATGATTTTAAAGCATTGTACAGTACAGGAGCACTGTTAAACTATTGACTTAAGATCACATGTTGTATCCATCAGCACAGTCAAGTCAGTCTGCAGGCACCATCCTTCGACTTAATTCACACACGTACAAAGGAGTTGGAGTGATGGAAAGAATACAAGGAGAGATGACCATACACCTAGCAGTGTTCTGTTTAATAGCACATTAATGGTAATTTTTTTGACTGTTGTCATTATTAACACTGCATGATGTATAACAGGAAGTGAGACACATAAAGGTAGAGAAGGCTTACGAGAGGGACAACAGGCTTATGACAAGCAGAACAAGGTTAACTAAATCTGTAATAGCAGTGGGAATGGATTTCACTTTAGATACTTATTTTTGAGCAGTAATCAATATATTTCCATGAAAAATCATAACTGTCAAATTCTAATATATGGGTGAATATATCATACACATATCACATCACACTAAGAAATGACAAGAGATGCATCTGGAATTGAACCATTGAAGCTATTGTCAAAAAAATCTTCAGTCAAGTGATTTATGACAACATTCCACATAGGAATTTGCATTTTATTACATTCGGCAGACTAAGGAACTGTCAGAGTAAATGTTTCAAAGTACTGCCTTTACTCTGCTTTAACACTGTGTTCCTTTAGCTCAGCGAGTTTAAGCAGTATTACATGGAGATAACTGGACTAGTGCAGCTGATGGCAAAAACTTACCAGGTTTTGCCATAGGACATGAAGATCCTGTCACTCGGCATTGGTGCACAATGCCAAACTCTGCTCAAATGCAAAGGACAAAAAGTGAAGGCTTTATTATCGGCCATTTCTGCCCATGTGTGTGGTGTGTGAATATAATTTTTTACCAGATTAAAGGTGTTAAAAGGGTTAAATAGGAAAGTGGTGAAATGGGGGGGCAAGCAGGGGGAAGAACAAAGGGGAAGCAGTAAAGGAATTTTCAGGAGGAAATTAGGCAATAACCATAGCTATCCACTTCCTTAGCATTGTAATGTGAACATGGATAGGAAATTGGATGAATTTGGACTGTCAACACAAAACGGATGGGTGGCAACAATGCAATACATTTCTATGGCCAATTGGGCCAAATCAAGTGCATCAAGAAGGCTCATATACAAAGTTGAGAGCTATGTATGAGACAAAATTGTTTTTGGGGGGCAGGTGCCCTTTTTTATTTCAGAAAGGAAGATGTGTTAGAGAGGGGATATAGGAATGGCGGGATCAGGTAGGTAGGGTAGGTGAGGAAGCAGGCAAACAGGACAAACAAGACGGATACAGGGATGGTGATGGATGCAAAAGGTTTAGGGAACACCTTGACTGGGGATCGGTAGGAGACATTGGAGGCACATGCCCATCAAGCATGGGAACATTGAGAATCTAGTTCTCACCCTCAAAATGGTCATCACTGTCTCATTCCTCTGCTTCCTGTGGGATTGCTTGATGTGGGGGTATTTTCTACATTCTTAGGAGCAACTTCTCCAGATAGCTGAGGCAGGCACCAATGCCAGTTTCTATTACATCACATACCATCCCTGGCAGCTCCTGGCAGGTGGTGCATGCCCACCTCCACCAATACTCCCATAGACAACCAATGCACCAGCAGCAGGGACAATGCTATCTGATGTGGATGGACCTGGTATGGCAGTACTAAGGAGGCAGTACTGCCAGGTTGTGTCCCAGATGTGCTGCGTGCTGGTGTGACAGTTGGTGGAGTGTTGGCAGGCTGAGCCACAGCAGTAGGCCTACTCCCTGTGCTGAAAATCAATTTGTCTGCTGTCAGAAAAGTATGGCATCAGAACGATGTGTCCACATAGAAAAAAAAAGAGAGATAAGGGGTGGGGTTAGACAAAAAAGAGAACAGATGATTAGAACCATTATATGTCACATTCAAATGCTTTATTACAATAACTATACTTTTATTATTATATTAGCTATACAGCTGTCCAAATCCAAAATAGGATTGTTAATTTATAGGATCATAGGAAGTTACTAGGCTAATGGCTCTGGGGCCCTTACAAGCCTAGCCAAGTTCTACCCTTATTTCAATGATCAGCAACTAATGCCCATTTCCAAGAGGGACCCAGGTGGACCCCCAGGGTGAATTTATGGTTATCCATCCAACTGTCCAGATTGCGTTTGAAGAAGGCCAATGAGCTGCTCTGTTTGACATGAAGTGGCAGTCTGTTCCAAATGTATGGTAACCTCTGGGAGACAAATCTGTCCCTCCATCAGGTTCTATTAATGTCACATACCAGGTTAAGGTCTTTAGAGTGAGTAACCCGTGTACTATTTGACTTGAGGATATGCAGGATTTCCAATAAAACAGGGTCAGAGATTGCCTTATATGCAAGGCAGAGATCACCTCTGAGTAGTCTGTATAAAAGAGAATAAAGTGACAGTGATTTCAGATGATCCACAAAGGACAGATGCTGAAGACCTTGAATTTTCCTTGTGAGAAACATTTGTGGTTTCTCCAGTTGCTGAAGGTGCTTGGAAAGGTACATACCAAAAAGGGGCATTGTACTCAATTATTGGCCTTATGAGGGAAGAGTACAGGGAGATTATAACTTCTTTTTTTCTGGAGGCAATTCCCTTACTTATGAGATGAGCAATATAGAATGCCTTCTTACCACTGTGGAGACATGGTGATCAAAGGTAAGATTGCTGTCCATCTGTGTGCCCAGGTCTCTTGCAATATGCAGATAATGATATATGTTTTTAAAGATAATGCAGATTAAGTTAACAATATGGTATTTAAGCTAATTTTGCTGGAATTAAAATAAAAAAAAACGATATTTGTGTAATCTGAATGTATTTGTTACTTGTGGGAACTGAACCACCAAATCTGAATACAGTATTACACTTCCCTAGTACAATTACCAAGAGCTACAGAAGAATGTTGTTTTGCTTTTACAGTTAAGATCTGCATGCTTAAGTTGCTAGTAATGTATAAAACAGCAGTAACTTTAATACAATTATGTTTATTTGTGCTACACATATACCCCTTCCTTCTCTGAGTCTTTCTAATCTTTCAGCATGTGCCTCCCTGTTTGCTGAAAATTCCTGAGCAGCTGTACAATAAAGGAGAGAAAAAGCGACATGAATGCAATATGCATGGCAGTCTTGGCTATCTACAGCTTTCCCTAATATTTGATGTTGCTTCATCTGGTTACTTACACAACCATGGGATGCCAGCAGTCCTACATTCATCCATCCACTGGTTGAGTTGTGCCTGCTTGAACTATTTCAGGTCATTAAAATAGTGGCTGCATTGCTCCCAAGTGCATGATTTGCCAGTCATAGTGGAGACTGCCTCGGCTAGACTGTACAAACCTCTGCCTTGTATTGAAAGCTGATATAGCCCCCTGCATCAGCCTACAGCTGTAGCACTTTAAAAGGCTTGCAACAAATATTTTTGACTACTCCACACCCCCACCATTCAGCCCTGAATTGGACACAATCCTTCCCAGCTCCTGCCATGTCTGCACAGGTCCTCCAACAACAGTAAAAGTGTTTATCTTCCAATTTGTGATATTTAATTTTACAGCCAGTGTGCAAACCCACACAACCATGCCAACAGTGTTTGCGCAATGTTAAGTGGAGAGCAACATTGTTAAACAGACAGAAAGGCAGTTTATGAAATTGGAAGGCTAATGTGATAGTTGGCATTAATTTATGGCACATGTGCTGCTACACATGACAACAGTTTGTCGAATGGTCAACACTGATAGGTTAAATTACTTGACTTTTAAGACCTGAATATGGGGGGTTAATTTTATGACTTGACACATATTTTGTGAGGCCTTACATACTGACAAAATAATCTGTAAAATCTGAGATTCAAACCTATCTAAAAATGAGAATACATATATTTCCACATGGGTATTTTTATTCATTGCCACAGAAGATGTTTTTGCCAAACATGGTTATTAATAATATACCCTTTAAAGAGTGACTGGTGCTATACTTCAATTAACTGTGTATGTGTGTGACATGAAAATGTCCATGCTTATGTTTCTCAGGTGTGATGCAGGAGTAAAGTGTGACAATATACTAGAAATGCACATACTTTATTACTTTCAGAGTAGATTTCAGCCCACACAATACATATTTTATAGCTATACTTGTGTTATGGGAGGTGTGTAGATGACTATCCATAAACTGTGAATTCCATTCCAGGTCTAAAAATACATTTGTAATTACAGAATCATAATTGCCATGCTATACACGTTACACAAATAATAGATATGATACTATGTGTATGCTCAATCAACCTGCTATACATAGTTATTTTATGTATAATTATCTTTATATTCTAACTTTTGTGAAAAAATATTACTCTCCAGACTATTATATGCCTAACATGCTATACATAGTTATTTTATATATAATTATCTTCATATTCTAACTTTTGTGAAAAATTATTACTCTACAGACTATTAAAAGCCTAGCGAATAACCAAAGGTCTGAATAAAACCCTGTACCATGCATCTGTGAGGTAAAGCCCTTACCTATTATGCCAACCACACATTGGCCACCATCATCATCAGAGCCTAATGATACTCCAAAGCATACAAATTGGCAGGAACACCATAGCTTTACACAGTAAAAATATTTATTTATAAAAATGGACCAGATAAGCGCAACGCTTCTTCAGATCATAAAAAAGCCAAATCACAGCTCAGTTTAAAAACAGTTAGATGTTCAATCAACTATGTTAATCGCTTCATTAAACCAGTTTCCTCCCTTTCAATGCAGGTTTTAAAGGGACACAAGCATTAATACCTGGATTTTTATCAGCCTGTAGCCTCAAGATCCATTTTAGTTCTAATGTTTCAGTATAGTTAGTGAGATCATCCCCCTGGTGATTCACATGCACTATTTGTAGTACTCTAAAAACAAACTCATGTCCACCATTTTCTTTAATATGTTAAGCTAGTGCATTGTTCATATTGCAAGTCCTAATCTCATAAGAATGACTAAAAATTCTATCTTTTAATCTCTTGTTGGTCTGACCAACATATAATCCTGTACAGGACTTGTATGTGGCTAAATAAATCACATTTGCTGTATTACAATCTGCATAGAATCCTGGACTAAAATATATATTTCATCCATGGATGTTTAAACACTTGTTCCTGTGAAATATATGTACAGACTCTGCAATGACTGCAACTATATGTACCAAGTCTGGCAGATAGCAAGTTACTTGGCCTAGTATTACAATTCCCTGTGCACAGTTGTCTTTTCAAGTTTAAACAATTTTTATACATAAAAGAGGGATTGCTTCCAACTATTTCAGCTGTTTTGTTGTCACTTGTGAGTATTCCCCAGTTTTTTCATATAATATTACATACAGAGCCTACATCATTTGTGTACTTCAAACCAAATCTGAGTTTACTGAAAAGCTCCTATCTTTATGTGCACTAGAAGCATGTCTAGAGAAGTATGGGGCAGCAGTGTTTTTTCTATCCTTGACCACCCACTCCTTATGCTGTATCAGATGGTCCTTCTCATAGCCCCTTTTCAAAAAATGTTGACTCAATGCATCAATGTTTTCATGACATGCTTCCTCTTGTGTGCATAGCCTAGAGGCTCTCATGCATTGGCCTCTTATATTAGGATATATATGCCTGGGATGCATACTCTTAAAGGACAAGTAACTATTTTTCCAACATTCCTTTCAGAATAAATTGGTATCTATCTGACCCATTTGGTTAACCAATAATCGTATATCCAAAAAATCTCTCTCTTTCTGTGACATGGACATAGTAAACCTCAAAAATTTAGTGGTATGGTTAATGCAGTAAAGAAAACTATATAATTATTCTTGGCCCCCTCCCCATGAGATAAAAACATCATCCACAAAATGATGCTAAAATCTAACATGTGGTCTTTATATATTGTTATTGTCAAGCACAAATTGTTCCTCCCATGAGTTCATTACTACATTTGCATATGAATTTGCACAGGGGGTGCCCATGGCCACCCCCTATTTTTGTGCATATAAGCAGTCACCATACCAAAAAAGTTATTGTTTAAAACCAAACTCAACAAGCAGCAAACCATTTCAACCTGACTGTTGTCAAAATTCCCTCTGTGTCAACAGTTCTCTAATGGTATCAAGGCCATGCTCATATGGGATGCATGTAAATAAATTCACTACATCAAGGGTCAAAAGAAAAAAACCTGTTATATCACCACAACTCTCCAATAATATGAAGAGGTCAGCTAAACATTGCTCAGTATCCCTGAGTACAACAGAGACCAAAGCCAACATTTTCTTAAGCTTACTTTCCACATATAAAGAAAATGTTTGTGTGACCCATCCTTACCCTGACACAATCAAATGTAGGGGTGGTTTAGTCAAATTTTTATGAACCTTGGGAAGTCCCTTTATCAATGGTATCTTAGGTTCAGTCACATACAAAAAAATCAAAAAAGTCACAGTCAATGGAAGTTTCCATAAATAATTCATATAAGACACTATGTACATAATCAATAATAGATCTTACCCTCTCCATGCTGATCTGTACATATATTGTATCCTCTTTCCACAGGGTAAGCATGCTCATATTATAATCTTTATGGTTCATGACTACTATAGACCCTCCTTTATCAGAGGGTCTGATGCTTATAGCCTGATTATTCTTTAAATCATTTAGGGTTCAGTGCTGTGATGCTGTTAAATTGTAATAACCCTTAGCCCTTTCTCCATGCATGTATTCACATACCTCATTTTCACACATTTTTATAAAAAGCTGTGCATGTAAAGGCATAGATAGAACAAAAACACTTGTCTGTTAGTAGCATCATTATTGTCATTAAACATTAGTTTTAAAGTCAAATTCCGACAAAAAAGTCTTAAATCAGTCAGAACATCATTCACCTCTGATGGTACAGAGGGAATAAAACTGAGTCCCTTATTCAGAATAGATAGTTCTGCTTCAGTCAAAACATGGTCAGAAAAGATGTACACTATGCAATTCACCTCTTCATCCTGTGTATTCCTTGTGGGCACTCGTTGGAATGGTTCCTCTTGTGGCGCCCTCTGCTGAGTGAACGAGATGACTTCATCATCACCAGTAAGTGATGAAAACCCTGTTTCTCAGTTGGTCTTTCTTTTGGTCTGGCTCCCATATTATGCCGTTGTACTGTGTTACCTCCAGGCATGAAATTACTTGATTGTGGACTATCATTCACTAAAGGGTTATTCAATGCAACATTATGTACACTATTATGGGATGGCAGCACATCAGTTCTTATGATAGCATCACCCGCTCCTTCTACATCCTGCTCCAGTCTAGGTTCTTGATTTTTGGGCACTACCATATTATTCTGATCAAGCTCAGGAACCCTTTGCTGGCCACCCCTCTGCTCTGTTATTCTTGGTCATACAAAAATATAGCCAGATGCAAAGTCATTATAGTCTTGTTTCAGTTCATAATTAGACACATTGGTGAAGATATTTTCTAGAGTATTTGTATACCTTTCACCCTTAAAGTGCTGCTCAATATTTAACTCTACTGCCTCTAATAAACTTTGCTCAAAAGGCAGAAAATATTCAATCAACAGGTTCATGTATATGAAGCTTAAGTCTAAGTTCATCCATTTTTTTGAGTAAGTCTGCATGCATTTCACCATAACTAGACAGACAAAGCACTCTTAATCCCCAGGGATGATTGTATAGCGCAGACAAGCCTCCAGGTGGAGGTGTTGCCACTGTTGTCTCTTTAACTTAAACAAATTGTATTCCAGCTCTCTTACAAGTTTCACAAACTCAGGAAAGTTATTACTTACAGGTTCTTTCTCTTTAACAGTTTCCACAAAATTGAGTCCAAGTGGATTCTCAGATAAGTTTATCACCGTACTCCATCTCTGCTGCAGGTTTCTGCTTGAGGGATTATATTCCAATTCTATGGTTGTTGTCTCAGCCATGTCCAGGGTGGAACTTAAAAATAGAACCAAGACAAACACAAGAACCAAGTCCCAGACAGTGATAAAGGTAACTGCCAAATAAACAACGAAAATCCAAAGCATAAACATTGGTAGGAACACCACAGCTTCACACAGTAAAAATATTTGAAGAGGTCAGTTAAAAATGACTATATAATATAGTACAATATACTAGAAATGTATATATTTTATTACTTTCAGAGTAGATTTCGGCGCACACAATACATTCTGTTTTACAGCTATACTTGTGTGATGGGAGGTGTGTAGATGACTATCCATAAACTGTGAATTCCATCTCAGGTCTAGAAATACATTTGTAATTACAGAATCATAATTGTCATGTTATATCATTTACACATATAATACTTATGATACAATGTGTATGCTCAATAAACCTGTTATACATATTTTATGTATAATTATCTTTATATTCTAACTTTTTTGAAAAATTATTACTCTACTGACTACTAATTATTAGAATTATTACTCTACTCTACTGACTATTATAAGCCTAGCGAATAACTAAAGGTCAGAATCAAACCCTGTACCATGTATCTGTGAGGTAAACCCCTTAACTGTTAAACCAACCACACATTGGCCACCATCATCATCAGAGCCTAATGATGCTCTGACATCAGGTGGTAGGAGTCCTACCCTTCCACTGTCTGAATTAGAAAGCTGGCTCACATGATGTCTGGACATGAACTTGCACCTGGTACCACAGGGAAAGCTAGGCAGCACATCTATTATTACACTCACTACTGTCCAGAGTTCTAATGGCCATGCATCACTACTTAGCCTGTTTGCATAAACGAAGGCAAAGCAAATAAAATTGTTTCAGTTTTCCTTAAACAGTGAACCATGTCTGCGCACAGGTGAGCAATGCACAAATGTAGCAGGCACTCGCAAGCATATACTCCTTCTGTTAATACTTATTATGGTCGTTCCTTATCTCACTGATCTTATTCTCATCTTATTCTCTTGTCTCACCTTATATCCCCCCATGTCCTCTTAGGAGTTCTGATCACTATCTGTTACAGGTTCATAAACCTAATAAATCTGTCGGACCGAACCTATACAGTTACTCTCCTGCCATTCAGTGGAACAAACTTCCCATGATTCCGAGAAGCATACCTCAGGACTATAAATTCAAAAATATCTGAAAGAATATTTAAATCACACCTGGATATGTAACTGTAATCACCCTACCTGAATCTTGCCCATACTCTATTTCTCCTCTCCTTTATTTCTCTCTCCCTTTCCTAACGCTTTACTCCTTGTTTTCTTTTTCTAACTTAACTGCTCCTTCAATCGAACATTCACCTTACTTTATTCTTACTACTTCCCCACTCATTTCTGGACTTTTATTTTACCATATTTTACCTATTACTAATATCTTCACCTCTTGTTTGGCTACTATTATTAACTAGCCAATATATTGTGTCTTAATTTTTATTACTCTACTTGTCTCTGCCACCTTTATGTTTATCTGTTTAACCATATTTTACATTTTCACATACATCTCTCTTGTCTTTATTGTTAAGTATTTTTTGTTAATCTTATTGTATTATGTAGTTATTGTAACATGCATTTTTTTTAAATATAATTGCACTGTGGAGCTTTTCTCTCCGAGCCTGCACTAAAATAGGGGCTTTGTCCCAGTTGGAGTATCCCAATTAACAAATGTCAAATAAATAAATAAATTCCTTCATACAAATAACTGCTATGGAACTCGAGCCATGGTTTACCTGTATTATCTATTGTGTACTTCAATGGATTTATACATTGTGCTACACTCACTACCATCCAAATTGCTGACTGCTGCACAATGCCACTAAGCGGGTTTGCTCTTCTTAAGCAACTGGCATTACTTTTTACATTTTTATACATTTAACAATGTTTGTTCTATGCTTTCCTGTGCAAATGTTATAAAGAGAGAAAAAAATTAAAGTTAAATAAATGTTCAACAATTACATAGCTCTGAATTTGAACTATGATAAAATAACAAAACATACAGTTGTGTATTAACTGTGTTTGCAACAGACAGAATTGTAACAGCAGTCAAACTGTGTGCATATAAACAATTTATATTTCCTCTACAGTATAAACAGGCATAAACTTGTACATTCTCAGTTGATTGAACACGTGTGGTTAACATATTTATTGCAATGACTGATCACACAACCATTTCTGAATATGTCTGCACAAATGCATCTCTGTCTTCTCTTTGTATTCTATTCATTTTTTTTCTTATCTTTACTGTAATTGTGTACATGCAGTCTATAGTGCATTTTGTAAATTTTTTCTTTAATGCGAGATAAAAATACATGAGAGTGAAAAATAGTTTTCAGCAAAGCCAGAAGATTTTTGCTATTAGTGATCAAAAATGATAAATGTGTGGTGTTTTGTTTAATTTAAAAATGAATTTATTCCCACACTTTGTAAGAACATTCAGACTGATGCACACACTGCAGTGAAGGTTATTTGAATTGTTGTTGTGTTTTCCATCTCTCTCACACTAATCATTCTCAGTTGTAAGCCATTACAGCTAACAAAAGTACAACGCCTATATTATGTTTATATTTGCTATACAAAGTCAGATGTTTGGTATTAAGCAATGTTAATGACTTCGCAGCTCATTTGCATCTTCACAGTGCTCAGAGGGCTCTATCTGCACTATAAAAAGGTAACCATCCAGCTAGGGAACTAGAAGGTGAGGATACTTGTGTATTCAGACAAAATAGAGATTAGTATTATTTTGAAGGTGATTTCTCTGCAGAAAAGGCTTATAGTTTTGCTAAGATATGCTTGTATTATTCAACTACATTCTAGATTTTGTAAAATATTGCAAATGTTTTTATATATTCAGGAGAACATTGAACTTCTATATGTATGCACTTCTTGTACTTCACTGCTGGCACAAGCATTTTTGGCAGGCATCTGTATTTCAGAAATTGGCAGGTTATACTGTCAACACAACTATATCCTTAAAATTTGATTTTCAATGTTCTGTGTTATTGGAGAGAAATGTAATGCACATGTCGCTGACACTGGTATTATGTTTTTGAGATGGCTCACTGCAACCTTCACAGCAGTGGTGGAAACAATGAAAAGTGACAGGCATTCATAAATTGACTTCTGTTGAAATTTTTACACATGTTAATAATCATGTGGAAAGCAGATAAACATTACTTCTGAGGTGTTCCTTGGTTTGTACACATTTTCATTTGATTGTTTTGGGAGTGGGGAGATGCCTGCCATTCTGTGGTCCAAAAAATAAGTGTGTTTCAAGTGTTTTTCTGTTGAAAATGTGTAAGCATCCTAACTTTTCTTGTGGAAAACATATACATATTACTTATGTGGTATTCCTTGGTTTGTACAAACCTTTGTTTTTTTGTGTGAGAGGGAGGAGGGACAACCAGCTAACGTTCAGTTGTATTAAATGAAAAGTATGTTTCAAGTGCTTAATGTTGATAGGGTACACAGATTGATTATTTTTTGTAAGAATGCATTAGTTATGTGATATTTATCTCTTTTATCCTTCTCTGTTTTATGTCATATAGGATTATAGCACCCAAGCCTACAAATCCATGAAACCCCCATTTTCAGGGATACAGAAAATTAGGTTATAATACTGGTTCTGAAGTGGCATGGAACCTTTCTGCTTGAGAAAAGCCATAGGAATATGGATGCCAGAAAGGGGATTTGGAACCAATTAGCCAGTGATGTCTATGGAGTTAGTGCTCACAGGCAAAATATGTTGGGGTGTGGCAGAAGGCCATTGATATGATTTCATCAGGCCAGAGGAGGGGAGCTGCACTTGCCCAAGAACAGCTAGCTATGGGGGTGATCCTGCTACCAAGCCAGCACTGACACCCAATGAGGAGTTCCTGTCTACTCTCAAACATCCAGACAGCTCAGTGGAGACTGTGCACTGTCTGCTTGATGTCAGTGCTGATATGGCTGGGGGGACAAATGTGTCCAAGGAGCAGTTTCCAGGTAAGCTTCCATATGACAACATTTATATTTGCTTGTAGAATAAAATATATATAATTTGACTAGTATTTCCTGTATTTGAACCTATTGATAAGTAATAGAGTTATACAAGAGAGTTGTTCAGTACACATGGGTGTGGGGGGACATCTCAGCTAAGTTTCAGTTTCAGTTATTTTTTACAGGAAATATAGGCAATTGTGTATTTACTGTCCCTCCTGTGCTATTCCCATTGTGATGCTTAATTGCCATCCTTTCCTTTCTTCAGTTTTTCCAGGACCATATTCCTTGTAAAGGGTGGAGATATCTGCACACGGTAAGCAAATGTTTATTTGTTTATTACTTAGCATTATTTATATATACAATTATTTGTACGTGTGAGGAGGGTGTAATGAGTGTCTGTATTGCAGGATCATCTGCAATTTTGTGACCAGTGTTACTTTTTTATCATTAATATTGGTTTAATATTTAGTGGAATAGTAATTTCATTCCTGTGTTTGTTGCTTATTATCACAGGTGATGCTGACAGTGGAAGTGTATGACTCCTACCATCTGATTTCAGGGTATTGGTAGCCACTGATGATGATGGTGGTCAAAAGGGAGAAACAGTTGGGGATTGCTGAGGTTGAATTTGGCACTGAAGTTGTGACTCATGCATCCCCTGGATTTTCTTCAAGACAGTTACTATGCCTATGCATACCTATTCCACTGAGCCCTCAGACAGTGGATATGTTAAGAGTGATACACTTCATCAGGGTAGTGTGGTTACTGCAACTTCAATGTCGATTGACTCTGGCTGTAGCCAAAGAAGTGTGGGCACGGTGCTATGCAGGAGGGTTTCCATGGGTGCTCAGAGGATGCCTGTTGTCCATGCTCCACCTGATCCTGGTGTGTCATTATGTGCTACTTGATGTATGTTTAGGGCCATCATGGAGGCAAAGGCACATTCCACTAGGGCCTGTGAGGACATGCTTAG
>NC_056727.1:1024036183-1024061183 GCF_019279795.1 Protopterus annectens | reverse complement strand
TCAAGTATAAGAAAAACAAGCAGCACTCAACTCAAACCACTTCTCCTTGCACTGCAATTCTAATTATAATTTATATTTAGCTTTTTTAAAGTAGCAAGTAACATGCTGAAAATAGCAATTTCTGTGATACCCCCACTTGTAAAATGTTTGTTATCCAAAAAAACCTGCTGCCTGACAACAACTATCTACTTGTTTCATGCGGAAAACAAGATCAAAATAAAAAATTAAAAGCAAACAAGAAACAAGCTCAAGATACATTGCTTAAAGGATTACTGCACATGTTATCAGCCACACACGATAGATTGGCATTCTGTTTAGTTTACAGGTAAAGCCTGCAAAGATGACTGCAAGTGTCCAACAAATGTAATGAGCTTCTTAAAATAATGTAATCCTGTCCTTTATTACAAATACTGTCATATGCATTTCAATACCCAAGGCTTATACATTATATAGTTATATAAGTATTCGCTGCATGGCAACAACAGAAAGGCTTTCAATGTTGGCAATTCTTTAACAGTATACGTATTAAAGCTTACTTGCATCTTACAATCTCAGACAAGCTTACCTGATGGTCATTAAAGCATTGCTACTTAAACAGAGAGCAATAGGCACTTTCTGAATAATAATAAGCATAAATCAACAGTATAAAAATATGACAGAAACCAGAACATTCTGCAAAATCAAGGACAGATGAAAAGCCACTGTAGTACTTGTGTCTACTTTGGATGGTGGGATACTCTGTACATTTACACTGCATAACTGCTCCTTGCCTTGCTTAGACACATCCAGAGTCACTACATGGGGGAGTGGGGTGCAACAAGTATGTCACAATTTGAAATGTCTCTGGCTGACTATAATAACAGTGACACATTTGTCATACCTCTCAACCTCAGAGCAAGAAATCTGGACAAAGCCATACATAGAAATGGGACAAAGCCCCAAAAATAAGGACAATATTTAAATATTGTTCTTATAAACTTAGAAAGATAATAGAATAGTAGGTCTGGTATTAGTATGAATTTTCTGAAGGGTATGAACTCTGAAACTCAAATGTCTGTCATTATTTTCTAACTTCAGTCTTTAATGATTTGCCACTAATTTGCCAAAAAAAAACACAATTTTATGAAAAACGGACCAAAAAGGTGATGCAAAAATATAAAATAGCCACACAATACAGCTGGAAACCTGTCAAAGAAGGGACACTTTAGTACTGCTAACATGAGCAGCTGACAAAATAAAAGAATTTACATGCGTGCCAAAATCGAGGAAAGTTGAGAGGTTTGGATATGCTTAATTCTATAAAGCAATTTATTTACATGTAACTCTTAAACTGTTAATGCAGGAAATCTGTACAAGGCCAAATATATTGGAAGAACATATAAACAGTACTAAAAATTGCTCTTATATAAACTGAGACAGCTGATAGAATAACAGGTCTTGCTTTAGCATGCATTTTTCTGATAGTTATGAAGTCTGAAACTCAGTGTTTGTCATTATTTGGTGACTTAATTCCTAAATGATTTGCCAGAAAACCAAAAATTTTATAAGGAACAAACCAAAAATAAGAAGCAAAAATGTATTCATTCTGCAAAAATCTGGACAGTTGAGAGGTATAGTTCAGCCGGGACTGTCTTTGAGTTTGCTGCCTTTCCCCCCTCACAAAATCATGGTTGAATGGAGCCTCCCTCATGCATTCATTCCAATGAACCATTAGTTGGCTATTTCTCTCCATTTGCCATAAACACTAATGTGCATACTGCTTTACTTCTGCAATGATTTGGACATTGTTTGAAAGTTTTATTTTGCATTTTACAGCACAAACACTAATGGATATCTGCTAAACAAAGCAATGCAGTCTCACAATGGAAACAGACTTAGCATTAAAACTTATCTGCCCTTGACATTCATTGAAATAGCATTAAAACCCACATTCAAAGAAAATACATTTTGCCAGTGGCAGATAAAGATTAACTTTGGGCTGTTTTCAAATCACAACCCTCTTGTACACAACACATACACATGCTCTTTGATACACCTTCCTGATTTATTAAATTATATTCCTTCTATGATACAGTACAGCTTTAGAGGGCATTTTAAATTTATTGTTTTGAACATTTTTCCTGTAAACAATGAAACAAAATGCATGAACCAATAATGACAAAATTGCCCAATCCAGGACATTTCCATCATAAAAGTCTACTGAAACTTCTACAGTCCACCAGTATCAGTAAATATGCACAATCTCTGAAGAAGTAAATATCATCCAAATAATTCCACATTAAGGAGATCTGTAGCTAATGAAAAGGTCGCTGCTAGCAAACAACTTTATATTTCATTGTTTCATCTGCAAATAAAGTGCCTGTTGCCCTTGAGGAATAAATTGCCTATGTCGCATTAAAAAAATGATAAGCTAGTAATATTGCAATAGGGAATGGATGTCCAACTGTTAACAGTTTCATAGTTACTAGGTATCTTCACCAGAAAGGACTGCAGCATCCACCCCCCTTTGCAACACAGTACAGTATCAGCAATGCATCTACATACTGTGGGAGTAGAACTCACAGCCTTCTGCATCAAAAGCAAACACACTACCTGTTGTGCTATTAACAATGCAAGCAGATGCAGCATAAGCAGCACTACACTTTTGCTCCCCTGCAGCTCTCAGTTCCTTGTAAAATCTACTCAATTCTCAGCTGTATCTCTGAATTTTGCAGCACAATACATCTGGAAAAAATGTATTGGGGGGACAAATGCCCATAAATCAGGGACACATTTTAAACATTGCTTGTATAATGTTGGAAAGTTGATAGAATAAAATACTGTGTTACCACCATACATTTCACTGCCAAGTCTTGAACCCAGAACCCTGAGCAAAACAGTAAGAGTAACATACCACTATGCCAAATCAGCTTTTTTGTGAAAGAGAGGAAGACTGAAACTTAAATGGCTACATTTAGTGAATTCCGTTCTCACCATAGCTGTCAACTTCTTAGCACAAGACACCTGAACAAAGCCACTAATGGGGGAATACAGCCCCCAAACATATTCTGTGAATTCAGTTCTTACCATAGCTCTTAACCTTAGCCAATAATAGGGGAATACAGTCCCAAAATAGGGACAAATTTCAAATATCCATCTTATAAACTTAGAAAATTGCTAGAATAAAAGGTTTTGTGTTGCCCTGTAATTTTTTTAAACAATTTGTACTGAAATTTTTATAAACAAAACAAAGAATTTTGTGCATTTAAACAAACTGAATAAAACAAAACTATATACAACACAACTATTTACAATGTCCATAACATACAACATTTACAATGTATATGTTACATCTTATCTAATAAATTCTTTAGTTTTATCCATGATAATTTCTTATGAGGTACTTTTGTTGATCTTAAATCAAGGGTAAACAGTTCTCTTTTACATACAGTTTTGGCCAGCAAAATAAACTCAGAAAAAGAGAGGATGTTTCTACTTTTGAGACCAGAGAAGTTACACTTGTCTCTTTGGAATATGTACTGGTATTGGTGTATTAAATAATATCAAAGAATCTGAGATGTCATATTTGTCAGACCACAAAGCCTTTGTAAAGGACTTAAATTCCTGCCAAAAAGTTGTAGCCATTTTACATTCAAGAAACATGTGCCCAGTCAGCACATAAAGTTTATTCACATCTCCAGCATTTATGAGAACTAGTATGTGAGATTAATTCCAATTTATGAGGGGTAATGTAGCTTCTATGGATAAACTTCCAAGTGGAAGTTTTCCAGAAAGAAGATGAGGTTGTTTTATTAACTGATTTCAATGTCAAGGCTCTATCTGAGTCTGAAACTTTAGCTTTATTTAATTTGTCAATATAACTCCATAAAAATCTTCTGGTATTTGTAAGTCTGCTCTTAGTGTTTTGTAAATCCTAGATAATGAAAAGCCTGTGTTGTAGTTAATCATATTCAGTTCACAGAAAAGAGATATTACTTTTGGATATAATGAAACATCAAGCACTTGATTTGATTTGAGCTTGTTTAGTAGATGTTCTCTAAAAATATGGATATTTAACCAGTTATTTTTATTAGAATTATACCTAGCCATAAGACTATTTGTGTCATATATATATATATATATATATATATAGATATATATAGATATATATATATACATATCCTTGCTACCAATGAATTGGTGCCAATATATTAGACTATTTTCCTTCATCACCATTAATTTTCCTCTATTAAATGAATCTAGACATTTTCTGGTCAATGCTACCTGAAATATTAAGAATAAGAGATGTCTTGTCTTATAGTTACTGTTCATTATCTTTATAAAGTTGTTTAATATGTAGCTGATAGAATGAGGGTATCTTTCAATTCTATTTTATTTAAAAATTATGTCTTTTACAACCAAAAACATCTTATTATCTGTAAACAAGTTATTATTTATTGTCTCATCAAGGTTAGAAAGCAATATAGTTTAATGCAATTTCTTCCAGTATGATGTATATTTATTACTTAACCACTGACTCATTATATTAAGTGTAGCTGCTTCAGCATAAAGTTTTAGATTCGGAAATGCAATGCCTCCCTTATCCCATTCCCTACAATGCCAATCATATCGTATTCTTGGTTTCTGCAGATGCCATAAAAATTTAAACAGAAGTGAGTCGAGTTGTTTTATTAATTTTTTTGGAGGTCCAACTATTATAGTTTGAAATAGGAATAAAACTTTTGGTAAAATGCACATTTTTATTAAGGATAATTTTTCTTTCATAGAGAAAAACATTTTCCCCACTTGCTTAAATGTTTCTTAACCACAGTTATCAGGTTATTATAATTCAAATGTATAATGTCTTTCCAATTTGTTTTTATCTGCACACCTAGATATTTGAAGGTGTCATTTTTCCAGTTAAAATTACTGTGTTTTTCTAATACAGTGCAGATTTTTTGTTTAACTGTATAGTTTTCATTTTGTTAGTATTACATTTTAAGCCTGAGATTTCTTCAATTTTTTTTAAAGATTGTGTAATATGGTGTGTTGAATAATCCATATTCCCAATAGTTAACATAATGTCATCTGTGAAAAGTTGTATTTTACAAGAATGATAAGAATTAATATCAAAGCTAACAATATTAGTGTTGTTTCTGATGTAGTTGGCTAATGGTTCCACTGCTAAGGCAAATAATAGGGGTGAAAGTGGGCAGCCTTGTTTGGTTCCTTTTAATATTTTGATTTGGGTAGACAAGAAAGCCCCAGTTTTGATGTAAGACACCAAATTCTCATATAGATTGTTTATTAATTTTATAAAATCAGGCAAAAAATTAAATGATTCTAGTACTTTATTTAAATAAGGTCAAGTAATAGCATTGAAAGCTTTGTCCAGATCTAAACTAATGATGGATAATTCTTTCTTTTTCTTGTTCGCTAGATCTATTAAAGATAGAATTTTGATGACATTGTCTTGAACTTTCCTGTTCAATATGAAGCCTGTTTGATCTACTGCTTTTAATTTTGGCATGGACTGGTTTAATCTTTTAGCGAGAATTGAGGTGAAAATTTTATAATCAACGTTCTACAGAGATATGGGGCGATATGATGTTACTAGTTTGGGATCTTTATCCTGCTTTAAAATGGGAGAGGTTATGGCATATTTCCAAGAGGGGAAGCGATTTCCAAACTTTCTAAATTCCTCAAAAGCTGCTACTAGAATTTTTAGAGTATCATCAGGAAGAAGTTTATAAAATTCACCAATAATACCATCTATTCCTGGGACCTTATTGCATTTAATATTTTTTATATTTTCCTTAACTTCTATTAATGAGATTGGTTTTATCAATTTGATGTTTTGTTCATTGATTACTTTCTTATTAACATTTTCAATCAGAAACTTTTCTTTTAGAGTGTTGTTAGCATCTGAATTAGCATTGTTTAATGCCTCATGATGAGATCTAAACATTTCTAAGATTTCCTTTAAGTCTATCACTTGCCTATGTGTGTTCCTTGTGTTGTCAGTAAGTTCTTTTATCTAGCTTGTATTAGCTGATTTTTTTGATTTAGCTGCCAATCTATGCAGATGATTGTAATTTAAGCCTCTTTAGATTTATAGCCACTTTATGATTCAAGATTTCTACATACTTTGGGTTTAATGTTTTTAAGTTCAGAGTGTGTATTTATATCTTTGTTATTTAAATTCTTTTTTAGTGCATCAATTTTTGTTTGTAATGTTATTAGCTCATCATTCCATTGTTTCTTTTTGTTTGAATACCAGTTTTTTATTGTACCATAAAGATATAATTTTAACGAATCCCAAACAATAGCCTTAGAAGTCTCCTTATTGTCATTGATAGCGAGGAATGACTTAGTTTCATTTAAGAACCAGGCTTTAAATCCATTGAGTTTCACAATGTAAGCAGGTAATCTTGGCCAAGCTATCAGATCTTTAGGACTGATGTTAACCTTGAATAAAAGAGCACTGTGATCTGACAAAGGGCAAGAACTAATTAAAATGTTATGAATTTTAGAAATTAGACTATTAGAAACTAATGCTTTGTCAATAGCTGTCTGTGTTCCATATCTATATGAGTAGTGTGTGTAGTTTAATGATTCTAGTTCTTTTATATTATATATGTCTCTGAGATTTGAAGAATTAATAAAATGTTTTAGTTTTTTAGCTGGAGCAGACAATTTGAAGTTATCATTTTTGGTGGTATCCTTTTTAGTAAGAATACAATTAAAATCTCCAGCATAAACTATGTCTCCTTTGGCTTTAATAGATATTAATTCTAAATATTTATTAGCAGTTCCTGCACCGATACCAGGGATCCAATATGTGCTAGCTAAAGTGATGCATCTTTTATTCAACTCTAGCACTACTAAACATAACATACCATTCTTCTCTCAAAAAGTGTTTACTATTTTGTTCATCGGTAAAGATTTGCTCCACAGTATCATAGTGCCTCTTCTCTTAGCCTGGAAATGAGATTCCACAAGTGTTATGTAGCTGTTGAAAGATATTTTATCTAAGTCCTTTTTTATAAAGTATGTTTTTTGCAGAAACGCTATGTCTATTTTATTCATTTTCAAATATTTTGATAGACTTCCTCTTTTTATGGGATTGTTAAGGCCATTAGTATTTAAGGATAAACATTTATATGTATGCATTTTTAAAGAAACAATTGTCATTCTTAAAGTTTGTTATAGGCTCAAATTTAAAACAAAACATACCTAATGAAACACGTATAACTATACACAATCCTAAACATGGAAAATTAGATTCCTGGTTTGATGAATGCATCATCCAAACAACCATCTTCATACCCTAAGACTCTCATCAATATCCATCAAGTGCTTCTGCCATCCTTTTAATACTTATACAGATTAAATATGAGAATAAACCTTTTAACAATATAAAATATGATTTGATTCACAATGACTAATGTCATGCAATAAAAATGTAGCATAGCTCCATACAGCATATATGAAAGTGAAATATATTAAATTCTAATCAACAATAGAACTTTGTGTTGATTAATCTGACAGAAGTCACTAATTATGATATCTCAATTCCTAATAAAAAATAAAATATAAAGAAACAAAGAACATAAATAATGATAATAATAGTTTATTATGAAACTAAACCTGTTATTTACATTTACGAAAACTATCTGTATTTGTCATAAAGTAAGTGCAAAATAAAGTGTCTGATACTATATCTAAAACTCTCATCCTCCCCTCCTCTTCTTCCCTTTCTTCTGTACGATATTATGGAATCCAATTTATGTTATTGTATAGGCCTGCGTTTTATTGATCCTAAAGAGCTTTAAGAACATCTCATTAAATTTTTTATCTCACATCCCTCTCCTCCTCCCCCTTTTCACTCAAAATTATCTTAATCCACTGATCTAGATGTTTAGACAAGGATTATATGTACCTAAATATACCATTTAATAGATCAGTAGATGTAATGATTAATTATGGTTAAACATAACTTCCACTATAGATTAATCTCATGTTGGATATCAGAGAACATCTATTAACTTATATACATTGCAGCATAATAGTATATGAGAGATGTTTGGCTTATCATGCTTAATCAGCATCTAGTATACTTAGTGAGATTTGTTTTATACATTCCAGTCATTAAAGCTGTACATACAACTAGTTAGTGATGAAATATACTTGCCTTTACAACAGAATTATAAACTTCTACCTAAATGTGTATATATATCATTAAAATATCAAAATAAATATGGGAGATACAGTACCATTCATGTGTAAAATATTTGCATAAACCATATCCTCTATTACAGCAAGGTATGTTAGATATGTAACTATGTTTCTTATACTCCTTGCAAAAAACAAAAAAATGAGGAGATAGTTTCTCATGTATTAACTACTTAAAACCTGCCTGAAATCTAGCAAATCAAATCCTGTTCAGAAATTAACCTTCAAAACTGTAACTACTGTACAATGCATTTGACATCTATAGAAGCTTTCTTATTAAATGAGTAGTGCAGTTAACATAATGTGTGGCAAGTTATGCATGCATTGTGAAGAAATAGGCAGGTAAATATAATGAAGTAGCATTAATAGTATAACTGTGAATACATCACATTACTGGCAATATAAAAGCAACTTTATATCAGAAACTGTATTAAAGAGAAACTACCATGCATATACTTCTCAGAAGTACAGGCAAGCACGGAAGGGCTGTGGCTGACTAAGTTTGCGGACGACTGCAAACTGGGTGCTATAATAGAGTCTCCGGCCATCATGGAGATCCTCCAGACTGATGCATGGTGTCAAAGCCATGGTCTCAAGCTAAATTCAAAAAAATGCGTAGTAATCCCCTTTGGAAAAAACAGAGTAACCGTAAACTACAACATAGGAGGTAATCCCCTGAAATCTGAAGAAGAAATAAGGGATCTAGGGACCCAAGTAGATAGTCAGCTTTCCTTTGATAACCATGTTGCCAAAGTGGTTAGAAAATCCTTCTACATGACCCATCTGATCACAAAAGGGTTTGCATCAAGATCTAAGGATGTAATGGTGCCCCTCTACTCTTCCCTCATCAGACCCATTCTTGAGTACAATGCACCAATTGGAATGTACCTGGCTAGACATCTCCAGCAGCTGGAGAGACCACAAAGGTACCTAACCAAGAGGATTACTGGCCTCAAACAGTTGCCCTATGTAGCACGATTGAAAAAGCTAAGACTGTTCTCTGTTGCATACCACTTTCTCAGAGGTGATCTCTCTCTAACATACAGAGCCATGTCCAACCCAGAATTGTTGAACATGCTCCATCTTAGCAAAACCAAATCTACTCGAGCTACATGCTCTAGGGATATAAACCTCAACACGACAATGAATAGAACATGCTGGAGGGATAGATTCCCTTCGCAGAGACTTCCCTTACTATGGAATAGGGTCCCGATCTACATAAGACAGAGCCCCTCACTATCACTCTTCAAGAGGAACCTTGATGAGTGGATGGGTAACAGAAAGTTCACACCGGGGATCACACCAACAGCACTACTAGATAGGGGCCAAGTGTACTAGCTGCTAGTACAAGGGTCTAGTGAACTACTAAAGGGGTGGTGAATACCGCACAACATGGCTGGGCTAATATATGCCTTCAGGCAGATAGCCCAGTACCAACCTATGAACCTATGAATCTATAATGTACTGATTCATTCCTCTCATGACATGTGAATCACATTCCTAAAAACTAAATGCTGTGAGGGTAATACAAACTAGTATTTCTGTAATTAAACAAGAAGCTGATTATTTTAATTCAAGAACATCATTAAAATAATAGAATACAGCTTATTTTTGTTATAAGTTGTAAGTTACAGTTTTTAGAGTTTAAATAAGCTGAAGTCCTCTTAAAAATGGCTATACAGCACTGAAACACCATTTTCCTTCATTGCAGATGTTAAACAGTATGCGATGCGAGTTCAAATGTCATCTAGCTCAGTCTTTCAGTTTCCATACTCATACAGAGTCCTCAGGGCTCGGGGAGGCTGTAAAAATGCTTGAGGAATGGATCTAGTGAAGCTTTTAAACTTTATGGCACCAATACAAGTGTCGAGGTTAGTAAAGTATGCAATTTGAAGAAAATGCCTTTTTAACAGGTGCTTGCGTGTTAAAAGAAAAAAAGAAACTGTTAAGTAGGTGTTACAGTAAATGTGTTCCCCAACATAAAACATCACCCCTATCAATGTAACCTCATTAAACATACTCTAAATAAATACATCATTTTTATCTAACAATAAGGGTAATAAGCACACTTAATTGATTGCAATCAACTACTGTTAATACAGACAAATGAATCTTCCTAGCTGCATTTCTCCTACATGACACACATGCCCCATTTCCCTTTCAAATGGAATAGTTGTCTACTTAATGTTAATACTATGTTTCCCTACGGAAAGCATGTTACTAAGCCATACAGAGGGATGTTCTTTAAGTGTACATTATCTATATATATATATAAAAAAAAATCCTGTAAAAGCATACTATGTTTTTCTGCAAGGGCTAAGGTCACTATCAACAAGCTTTAACATTATAAAGTATTAGATGCTTGATTAACTCTTTATAATAAACATTACTAAGATAAAAACTGAAAGAGAGAGAAATGAGTAGAGAGAGGAAAGGAAAGAAGAACAAATAGTAAAGTACAAATATGAGGAAGAAGAACAAAGGAAAACAATAAATATGCTTTTTTTTAAAGTGTAATAAAGATTGTACATTGTAATATATTTGTTGGTTTCTTATGTTTTAAAAGAAATAAGTCCATTGCAAACAATAAAGGGAAATATGAGTTAACTTACTTCCTTTAAGCTTCTTAGTAGTTTTATCACTTATTACTGTGGTGGTGGTGCTGCGGTACGTTGTCACCTCACAGTAAGATATTGTCCTGTTCGATTCTCAGCTAAAGAATCTTCTGTGTGGAGACATGCATGAATGGGCGTACCTTTGTTGAAGGTTGTGCATCAGAGCTGGCAACACGGCATGTAAAAATCTACTGCCAATCATTAGTGGACTGTACCTGGCTGTGGCGACCCCTAACCGGGAAAAGCTGAAAGACACAACGAAAGTAGTTTTATCACTTGTTATTGTTTTTCCATTAATAGCTTGACTTTTTAAACTTGGTAAAGACAGGTCCACGTCTTCTAGTTTATCTTATAGATTGTTTATTCTGACAAAATCAATAGCGTCTTCTAAATTGTTAAAGATTTTCTGTCCATCTGGTAAGGTAATCCTTATTCTAGCTGGAAAAAAGATCTGAGCTTTTATGTTAGCTTTTTTAAGGTCTTTGATTAAAGGAATGCATACTTTCTTTTTTGTTATTGTGGTAGATGTATAATCATTGTCAAATCTAATGTTCCTTCCATTGTTTTGAATGGGGTTCCCTGCCCAAGCAGCTCTCAGAACTAAATCTTCATCTTGAGTAGATAAAAATTTGACAATAATAGAGCTCATTGAGGATGAATTTTTGAGAAAGATCGATTAGATAGAGACCTGTGCGCTCTCTCAATTCCGAATGACAGGGGCTCAGGAAGGTTTAATACCTTAGGTAGCCAGTTGTTCAAAAAAAAAATCATGTTGCTACCTTCACTCTTTTCAGGGACCCGATAAATTCTGATGTTTCTTCTTGATCTTGATTCCAGGTCCTCTATTTTTTCTATTAAGGAATTATTTTGCTTCAGAAGAAATTTAATTTGAGTATCATTCTCCATTTGTTTTCCATCTAATTCATTGACATATTCCTCTATGCTGGCAATTTAGTCTGAATGTTTTTTGATTATTTCTTTTAAATCTTCAATTTGTTTCCTGCTTTCTTTCTTCATGTTTTCCATTATGGGTTCCAAGTTGTCCATTTTTATTGAGAGGTCTTGAATACTACTAATTATAGTTTGGAGTTTTTTTTTCATGAAAGAATCTTGAACTGAAGATTTTGAGTGGCTCGTGGCTTCAGCAGTCTGTATACAGTTTTAGAAGTTCTGACAGTAAATTGTGAGGAAAATTCAATAAAAGTTTGATTTTTTTTCTCAGTAGATAATCCACAATAGTATAAGGAATAGTTATGATGTGAAACATTTTAAGTTTTTTTTGATAAAATTATAAAAATCCTGTCAGAAACACTACTTCACAGGCAACTCAACAAAAAGTGCTGTTCTCACTCTAGCATCTTGACCACGCCCCCACTATGCACTTTCTGAAGAATATGAGGTCTGAAATTCAAATGCTTGTCATTTTTATTTATTTAACATTTGTTAACCAGGAAAGTCTGACTTGGAACAAAAGCCAATTTTGAGCAGAGGCCCAGGGAGAAACACTCCAGACACATATCTTTTTAAGATGGGAGGACACCAGAGCACCCAGAGGAAATCCACACACACACACACACACAGGGAGGACATGTAGACTCCACACAGAAGGCACCCCAGCTAAGAATCAAACCAGAAACCCTGTAGCTGTTAGGCAACAATGCTACCACTGCACTACTAACTATGTAAAGACACAAAAATACAGAAACCACAGATTTTATGAGGAGGAACAGAACAAATATAAGGCAAAAATCTGAAATATTTTTGCAAATGGTGGTGGGTAGGGAATTCAGGCTCTTGCCACCTGGGTCCAAGGTACAGGGTTCAAGCCTGTGGTATTCTGTACCCATCACCATATAGCAACTGGGGCATTTCACACACACACAGCCTGTGGATGTTGCAGTCTAATCCCCCTTCCAGTCTATGTAGTTGTAACTGCATAGGCTTCTGGGATAGTGCTGCGGAATGCTCTCTTGCTAATCTGGACTGTTGGTGAGACAGTCTGGATTCTGTGTGCATGCTCCAGACTGGTTCACCAGCAGTCCAGAAATGCCACAAGTGCGATGCTCAGCGACTCGCATTTTTTTTATTAGTTTTTATTTTCTTATTAGTTTTTATTTTATTTTATTTTTTGTTTTACAGCTGGGGGGCTGCAGTCCTGCAGTCCAATAGCATGAGCTGCCCCTGACCTACATCTACCTGCACTCACAGCAGCCAGTTGTTGCCCCTCTCAGTCCTCACCTGTGTGTGGCTGTGGTGTTATTGCCAGTGGTGATGGAATATGTGCATCTTCCCCTTGGTGTTTCTTTTGTAGCTGTTTCCTCAAGATAATATTGTGTAGGATAACTCAGACAGTGATAATTTTGGGATTGTACTATGGGGCACCCCCTGCTGTATCTATGCATTGAAACCTTGACTTCAGCAGCACAAATACATGCTCTATGTTATTTTTTTTGTTTGAGCATGTGCTTCATTAAAGCATTCCTCCATTGGTGTGTGTGCATTTCTGATGGGCATCAGTCATGGTTCAAATGCATCCCCTGCATCCCCCATGAAATGGCCTTGTTGGATATCCCTCCTGTAAAAGCTCTGGCAGAGCTGTGAGTTGTGCTAGATATGGGAGTGGTAGGTAACTGGCTGAGTTGCCAGCACACACATTCAGGATGATTCCCTTAGTATTACACACAACCTGACAGCTAATGGAGTGGAACCTCTTTCTGTTTATGTAGACCCTTCCCAGTTCCCCTGGTGGTGCTTTGATTTCAATATGCATGCAGTCTATGGTGCCCATAGACTTCAGCGAAGTGTGCTACAGGGAAAAAATCCTGCATAGTTGTAGCTCTGTCCTTGGGGGTATGGGGAAATATATATAGTCGCTGGCATGCTGTAGCATAGCATTCAGGAAATGATGAAGGATCTTGCATGTTGATGCCTGTAACACCCTCAGGATGTCATGTTTTGGTATCCGAAAGGTTCATGAAGCTAAAATTCTAAGTGCTAGACATACCTTGGGCTCCACAGGTATTGGTTCCCCTCAGTTTGCTCTTGCTCTCACTTAAGGATGATAGAGGTTGCAGAGTTCCTGAAGTGTGTCTCTATCCACCCTGTAGTGCTCTACTCTTACCACTGCATGCATACATACAAATGTTTCAAGCATGGGCATTAAAGCCCCTCTAGCTTGCAAATATGTCAAAACACTTGTTCCCATAATAAATGTCCAGGCTGTTCTTAAAATATCTAAACTAGTACTTGCTTTAATGTAAAGTGGTTGTCTGTTCCAAGCATCAGCTACTCTGTCAGAGAACCAGTTAGTACACTTCTTATTCCTATAGAATCTTCTACATAGGTTATCTGAGGATTCTCTAGTACTTTTTGATAACCCCAAACAATCCCAGAGGTAGTTGTCCCTAAATGCTCTATACACCTGAATAAGATTTCCTCTTAAATATCTGTATGAGACACTGTACAAGTTAAAATATTTTAGCCTTTCATAATAGCTTAGATTTTCACATCCATGGATGCCCTAAGTATATTTCCGCTGTACTCTTTCCAGTTTATTCATGCTTGTTTTCCTATAGGATTTCCATATTGTTATTCCATACTCAAGTTTGGGTCTAATGTAACTACCAAACAATGACTTCATTATGTTTGATTTCCTAGACTTTATAAATCTTGTATACAACCTATAGTTCTATAACTATCATTAGCAAATTGGTTGATATGATTAGAAAAACTCATAGCTGAATCTACACATATACCCAGGTCCTTAAATGAGTCTACAGTTTCAATCACTGTGTGCTGTATTAAATATTCACCTTTCAGTTTATGTCTCCCAAATCTCATATGCTTAGTTTTTGATGTATTTATCAACATATTATTCTCCTGTGCCCAAATGGTCAATTTAGTCAAATTATTTTGCAGACATGCCTTATCTGTAATACTTGTAATCAGTTTACCCAATTTCAGGTCATCAGCATATAGACTGTAGAACACCTCAGATGAAAAAGTAAGGTCGGAAAGATACAATCTAAACAAGTAAGGGCCTAGCATAGAGCCCTGTGGGACATCTTGACTGTCTGTAACCAAGGATTTCACCTGTCCAGTTGGGGTGTGATACTTGTCATGTCCTATTTGTAAGCCATGCAGCTATCCATCTTATCAACAGTACATCAATACCTAGTTGTACTAATTTATTGATCAGTGTTTTGTGCATGACCCTGTAAAATGCTGAAGTTAAAATATATATAAATCACATCACAGCACAATCTTTCATTCATAGCTGTTATTATATTGTTATAGAACATCATTTTACAGGTGGTAATAGATCTATTTTCAACATATGCATGCTGATATATGGTTTCAAGTCCCAACCTATCCAGTTTTGACAATAACTTATCCAGTATTACCTTCTCCGTTATTTTTCCACAAAATGAAAGTAGACTTAAGGGTCTATATGATTCTGGATTTGTCCTACTCCCCTTTCCCTTAAAGACAGGTTTAATAAGTGCATGTCTCCAATTTTGAGGCATCTCCCCATATTTATATGACCTAGTGAATAATAGATGTAATGGCAGTGTAAGTTCTTGCTTAAGTGTTCTCAGGTCATCGTTACTTATTCCGTCTCCTCCCTGTGCTTTGTTTGGATCCAGTTTGTGCAGTTCTTTTTCAATATAATCTAATTTGATTCCAGTATCTGGGGTTACCTAGATGTCACTAGAACAACTCACACCCCTTTTGTGGAACCAAACTGTTTTGCATAAGATTTTGTAACTATATCTATAATCTGTTGTGTTTGAGAATAAATTTTAGAATCTGCACAGTTTATCAGTTTGTGTATCTTTACTTCTTCCACATCTTATGTACCTATAAAAAGGTTTCCTATTATGCTCAATATCTTTATATACATTTTCTTCAAATTTTTCTTGATCTTGTCTAACTCTATGCTTACTCTGTTTGTCCACCTCATTTATTTCAGTTTTCAAAGTTGTAGTTCAACCTCTCTTCCGTTTCTTATATTTTTGTCTCTCACCTTAATCAGGTATCTTGTTCTTATGGAAATATACCCTCCTGATGTTGCATGCCTATATCCTTATGTTAAACATTTTTTTTTTACTTTTTGCTCTCAAACAATTTCTCTTTCAAAACTTTCCACATTCCATCTGCAGTTTCTCCACTGAACACCGCACTCCAGTTAGTTTTATATAGTAACTGTTTTGCTTCCCTATAATCTTTAATTAACCTTCTGTGCATCGGCTTAGATTTCAGTGTGGCGGAATTATATAGCAACGAATTAACATTTATGACCCCATGATCACTGCACATCAATGGTGGTAAAACTTGACTTGAAGTTACAGTAATTTCTTTGGGAAAACAACCAACATCTAGTATATTCCGTCCCATGGTATTTTTGTTTTACAATCTGAAGCATTTGTTGTTCCTGAATATACTCTGAATAATTTCTTTACTAACATTGTTGAATCAATATTATTCCAGTCTGTTTCTGGTAAATTTATGTCCCCAGATAATATTATTCTTCTCTCCTGTGTTTCATGTAAGAAATGTATGAATTCCTCTAGATCATCTGCACTTGACTTTGGTGGTCTGTACACTCCAACAATTGTTATATGTTCCAGGGTTGTCTTTATTGTCACAGTTACACAGTCTATAGTATTGGTGTTATCATTGAACATGTAATAATCACAAGTCTCATAGCTATCTTTAATCCCTATCATAACACCTGATTTTTTTGTTAGAATGTCTGTTACAGTAAAAACATTTATACCCTGACAGAACTGGTTTCCAGTCATTGTTCTTTAACCATGTTTCACAAACTATAACAACATCAATCTTGTGGGAACGTAGCAAATTTTCTAATAAAAAGACTTTATTATTAATGTTCCTAACATTAACAACCATCAGAGATGCATCAAATGTTGCTATCTGTGAACTGTTACATTTTTGACCTGGCAAAACTCCTGGCTAGTGTTTGTCAAATATTGCAATATATGTGCTGCAAAAATTATCTTCCCTGATCTAGACAAATGAGCACCATCCTGTCTGAACACGTGTGCCCAAAAGAAGGCTTGATGCTCTACACATTTCCATTTTTAAAAACAGGACATTTTTTTCCATGTAGGTTTTTATCCAAAAAATGAAAAGTTAAACAGGGTCTAAACATGCTTCTTTTTCTTGCCTGAGGTCTATCATCATCATCATCAGCAGCAGCAGCATAGAGGTGAGCATATTGCACATACAAATGCAGAAGAAGAGCAGAAGCCTCTAGCATGTTTTCCCTTCACTGTAGTTTCCATAACTGTATTCCAGTAGGGTTTGGAATTCAAGGCAACAACCTACACTAAGTGAACACAATTGCTTTATAGCTTGTTGAACAGCTCCACCATTTTGGATTGGTTGTCTGTCTCTATGACTTGAATCCATATGGTATGGTGAGGCTTCTGAGATGTTCTTCACACAGAAACATTCATTTTGCCTGAAATGTATAGTTTATTGTGGCAAAAACAAAATACAGAAATGAAAGCCCTACCCTTTGCCCGTATAAATGGCTCTATGTCTGATTGTGTTTGCTGAATACTTTGTTAACCAACAAAGCACTGACGTTTGGTTTGTCTATAATCTGTTAGAATAAGTAGTGAATGCAGTACACTACTCATACATTTGACAAGTAGCTTGCCTACTTTGTGATGTTTTCCACTCATGCAGGGGGTGCTTCAGTGCCTGTAAAAATGATGGTCCTGGCTACCAATATCTGTTTTATTTAGAATACTCTAGAACTGTGCCAATTCTCAGATAATTCAGTACTGTATCAACAAAAGGGAACTATTCATAGTCCTGAGGTTTACATTGCATAATGGTTATCCATGAGGACAGCTACTATGACAATATGCAAATACATTAAGCACAGTTTATTCTCACTAAGTAAATGCAAATACATGTTAATATTCACACTCAATTGTGATGAAAGTATAAAGTAGCTGAAGTTAATCCTTAATTATGCATGAAGTACTACATGGAGGCGCTTGTCTCTGTACAGTTTCATTCATAATTGGATATTGAGGATGAATGCGGCTATGTACAAGAATGCTTGAAAAAGTTAAGGCGAGTGACAGGCAGCACAACTTTTATTATTAACTTTTCAGAAATATAAAGGGGTTTAATGTGTGTTATTTAGGGGTATCCTTATGTGGGCTCCCTGTTGTTTGCCGGAATGGGAAGAGGATGAAGAACTGTCCAGATACAAGGAAAACTATCACTTTATACTGCAAGTGTTTTGTAAGAAGGTGGTGCTACTACTTGGGGGGGGGGGGCAAACTCAACAAAACTCATGCAGGACAAGTCAATGGTTCTCTCATTTAAGGTCACAATTCCACAGCACTGTGAGATCAGTGTCTGTAGGATCACCTGTCATCAGTTAGGTCATGACATCACAACAAGTTACTATCCAGCTCACATGACAGCCCCTCCTCAAGATATGTAGCTTCAACTATCCTATCTTTAGAAGATGTTAGGTATGACATATTTGACCTTGACCTACTGTGATTCAGGCTACTCCATTTGTGCAATTACAATTAGATTTCTACACAGAGATGTCAATATTTAACTGTAAATGCAATGAGATATTTAAAAAAATGCAGAATACGTGAGTGCAGACTGTAACACATTACTAAAATAAGCATCTGCGTGCAATTGAGTTCAATAATGATATTGCTTAGAAATAAATTAAATATCTAGAAAGAAAGCTGTACATCATGACATTGAAGTTGCACTGGTTTATACCATTAAGAGCCTAGCATTATCATGACTTCCAATTCAATAATGGTACTCCTGACAAATATCTGTGATATACAACTTAAAAAATAAAAAAGGGGTGCATGATTATCCTGCCTTGTAAACAAGCACTGTTGCAAATTTACCCTCAGCACTGTACAAATAATCTCTAAGGACATAACTTCTTTATGAGAAAATGAAATGATCTGATGTGTAGTAAGTTAGGAAAAAAATAATTTTAAATTTGTAATAGTAAAACTGAGGAAACATTGCTTAATATTTAAAAAGGTCTGTGAAACATGTTCCATTATTGTGCAAAGTATGAACTCATGTTAAATAATGAAATAATGAACCAGTTTATTTCCTCATGAGAGTAAGTATGTGCATATTGAAGTACACCACCTAAGCATAAAATCATTTGGAAATTAATTAAAAATGTCCAATTATTCCTTGCATCATACCTCATGTCATCACTTCATATGTATCACTGAGAACTCAGGCAAGTCTTTTACCAACAATAATGTGAATACCTGCTTTGAAACAACAACAAACAAATAATTTAAAGATAAGAGGGAAATTCTGATGAAAAGCGACATTAGACCATGCGCCAAGTGGCATGGCTCACACATATTACTGCATGCATAAATTATACGCTGTGAGTCATATTCAATAAAGCCTGCACTGTAGGGCATTGATTTGTATTCAGTAAGTGGATCTACATACCATGTAGAGTCACACAACACAAACAAGATAAACACTGTGGCATGCTAATTACAGAAAAAGCAGCCAAAGTGAATGCTAAAGATGGAGGAGCTATTCAACAAGCTATAGAGCAATCGTGTAGACTCACCCCAGGATTCACTAATCTCCTGTGCAGGAATAAGTTATTCCTGCATGGAAACAACCATTTAAGGGCAGCACGGCAGCGCGCCATCCATAGTAATGAAGGCGCGCTGCCTCTGCTCCTAAATGGACATGGAGCATGGACGAGTGCAGGGGGTGTGTCTGAAAGCAGAGCTCTCACAATACATGCAACCCTGCACTCAGGAAGTGCTGTTTAGCAATTACAGAGAGCAAGAATGCTCATAGGAGGTTGCATACCTTCCAAGTGTACAAATCTTTGCATAATGTCCAGATTTGTTGCCCATACAGTTAGCCTGTACCCCATTTGTACAGGGAAATCATGGGATGATGTCAGGAATAAAGCCATTAAATAATGGCATACATTTGAGTCTCAGACACCAAAATCCATCAGAAAATGTATATTAAAACAAATCCTGTTATTCTAGCAACTGTCCCAAGTTTATAACAGCAATAATTAAAATATGTCCATAGCTGTACCACAGTTTGTCAAGCTTTGTCCAGATAGAGTGCCTGAAGAGGTTGAGAGGTATGGGGGGGTTGCTAGGATATCTGCCAAATGTGCAGATACATGCAGAAATCCACACCAATAACTGAAACCTGTCCCTTCCCGGAGAAAATAACAGTATAGAATTATTTTTTCAAACAGATTGAATTTAAACATAGGTGCACAGCTTTGCCCATTGCTTAGCTACACATACGGTAACTTAAATAGCACAAGAAGATAAATAGCAAGATACATTTACTTGAAACAGAACTGCAATAGTGTAGTGGTCAGAGCATTTGCTTTGCGAGCAGTTATTCCCAGTTTGATTCTCACCATAGTAAATTCCATGTGAAATCACTTTATGAACATTTTTTGCTGTATAACCTACTAAATAACATATATTTGTGAACTGGAGTATTGAATTAAGTGCAGATGTGAGGTGTCATTGTAATAATGTGATAAAAACCACAGATAAACACAAGTGCCCCATACAGTATGCATACACACGAATCAGGGATACTAAATGAAGGTATAATGTGCAATGAATGATAAATCCATAGAGTGTCCAAATCTACCACTTTCCCAAGACCCATGTTTCATTTCATTCTAAATTAGTGTGGGGGTAAGTGGGAGTAAGAAGTTTTAAGCAGTAGTAAGTGGGTTTAAGCCTGTTTGCATGGGGATAAGCAATGCACACACAGGTTAAGCAATTTTGAAGCTAACTCTCTGTAAGCATATTTAACAGGAAGTTAGCAATGTTTACCATTGTACAAACCTGCGCAAACCCGCTTACAACTGCTTAAAAGTGCCTTAATCACTCTGTATCCAACAGCCCCTGTTCTGCTCAGCAATAAAATAAACAAGCCTTGCAGGTTTTGAACCCAGGACTCTGTACACTATAGGCACAGCAGTTAACCAGTAAGCCATCACAGTAGTACATAAAAATGAGGTATCCCCAAACAGATCCTCACTATAGCAAAATCACAATTTACATGTGAAAGGAATCAATATGCAGTTTTATGTTGTATAACCTACTGCATAACATATGTATGTGAACTGGAGTACTGCATTAAGTCCAGATGTGAGGTGTCATTGTAATAAAGTGGGGAAATCCCCCAATAAACACAAGGAACCCATACAGTGTATGTACACATGAATCATAGATACTAAACAAATATATAATATGTAATGAATGATAAATCAATGCCAAACTGCAAATAGTGTGTACATTTAAAAATAAACAATGCTAAGCATTGCACACCCCTGCTTAGTAGGTATAAGCAATGTGTAGCCCAGCTAAATCAATCTGCCCATTGGTATACCCCTTTAAGCAATGCCAACCTTAGGTAAGCAGGTTTGCCCATAGCTTAGCATTTTCAAAACCATCCTATCATGGCAAAGTGTGGGGAATCAGCCCTAGTTAAACCCCACAGATGGAAAAATACATCTTATAACTGGTTGCAGCTTCATACTGTAGGCACTATGGCCAGTGTGGGAGAAGGATTGCACTTCCAAATGCAGCACTGGGGCATCCAGAAGTCCAAAGTCATGGCAGGACTCCTCGTTAAAGACCATGAACAGTGGCTGCAACAGGGCCAGTACCAGGGTTCCCAATATAAAGCGGAAGTCTGGGACCATCTCGCCCATGACCTCACCAGTGCCACTGGCATCCCCCGAGCTGGTGAGCAGGTCAGGCATCACTATGCCAACCTGAAACATAGGAAGAGGGAGCTCTTGGATCAGTGGATCCAAGAAGGTAGGCAGTTGGGTGATGTCCCAGCTATGTGTAAGTGCTCATCCTACTACCTGTTTAATAATTGCCATCTCATGTATATTATGGATAGGTATGGCTAAATATTCCTCTTATGTCTTTGACAGCAGCAGCAGAGTGGGCTGTGAATCAGGAAGCCCATGCCTGTAGGCTGCAGAGGCTTTGTCGCGAAGCAGGTTAGTAATAATCTTGCATGTACTGTCATAAGAAATAAATCTAAAAGTCGTAGAAAGTTAATTGCCAGTATAAAACCTGTATTGTGTATGGCATGTACTGAATATACAAGACAATATGGCAGAAAGAGTCTCATATGGTTTGTATGTAAATAAAAGGGTAACAGCCTGGCAATAATGGTCTAACTCCTGGACTGCTTGTGTTTACTCTGGTATCATATGGTAATGTAGTGTTGCATTCTCTTAATAGTACTGTTGTATTAAGCACTGTTACCCACACTGTGCTACATAAATAAAATGTGCAAGAATGTATGTATACAACTATTGTAATCACAAGGTCATATTGTACAACTGAGAGAGACTTAGACAGAAAACAGTAAAAAGATAGACAACATAATCCAAATAGCACACTCAACTGAGATGTGAAGTGTTGTATTTTTAGCTCACACAGCCATGGTTCGAATCCTGGGAGTGGTAGTAAGCTGTATGCAGAATCATACCCCACAACTGTACAGGTATTGTCAGAAAGTACAGATAATTGGCGTAATCCCCTTGCCTGTCACCCTGTCCATCTGGCAAATCACTGGGATGATCCCAGAAGTTTAGCCAGCAAATAATGACATACAAATGATAGTCAGACATCATAACTGTCAGAAATATATCTATAAAAACAAACCTGTCACATTAGCAACTCACCAAATTATGAGTGTAATAAGCAAAGTATGTCCCATCTCCACCCCCATGTTGTCAGGCTGTGACTAGAGTGTGTACAGTAACAGAGTGAGATGTATGTGGATAATAATAATGTGGTATCTGGTAATATGAGTGGCAACATTCAGGTAGTGTTAACAAACATTCCCTCCACAGGTCTGTCAGATATGAAAACTGTGCCTAGAAATAAAAGATTGAAATCCTGGACTGGTACCGTTTAGTCTGGTATTGTATGGCATTGTTAGTGTTGCAGTTTCTCTGAATAATAATGTATTACTCATCACTGTCACCCATACTGTGCTACATAATAAAACTGTCTAGGAAACCCTGTATAAGAATGTTGTAATTACAAGGTCAGATTGTAAAACCACAGGAGACGTATAGACAGAAATCAGAGAAGCGATACACAGCAATATCTATATAACACACTCAACTGTGATGTACACTGCTTTATTTTTAGCAGACACAGCCATGGTTCGAATCTTAGTAGTGGTAGTAAGCTGTATGCAGAATCATACCTCTCAACTGTACAGATTTGTCTAGAATGTCCAGATAATTGGCCCATATCTGCTGCCTGTTACCTGTCACCCTAGCATATCAGTGTGATGATCTCTGACATTTAGGCAGCATGTAATGTCATATAACTGACTGTCAGACATGTAAATATTCGGAAAATGTATATGAAAACAAACCTGTCATTGTAGCAACTCACCAAAGGTTTATGAGGGCAATAGTCAAAATATGTCCCAATTTCACTGCATGTTATCAAGACTTGCCCAGAGTGTGTGCAATAAGAGATGGAGAGGTATGTGCATAACATCAACCTGGAATCTGGGAATATGTGTAGAAACAGTCAGGTAGTGTTAACAAACAATACCTCCACAGGTATAACAGGTAAGAGGTGTATACTGCAGGTTAAACACAGATCATTTTTATAGTTTTCTACAACCATACCACTGTCCAAACTGAGACCATAGGGTAGTCTAATAATACCTGTAAGGTATAGATTACAGCACTGGCTAAGAAAGTAATGAAAACTCCAGGGATATACAAGTTGTTAATTGACATCTTTCTCTCCCCCCACCATATCTGCAACAATAATCTAAATACACAAAACAATGGATATGTGTACAATTAAATTTACTGTTGGGACATATGTCCTAGTGTTTGAAAAATATTGCAATTTGTTTCTATGCATGTGCCATGTTGAAATACTCCCACATTGGTGGCATGCTGCCATCAATGTACCTGCATGCTGTTGTAATGGCCACTGTGGTTCCATATATGCATGTGTTCTATTTGCTATGCAACTGTTCCATATCTGGTGTTTTGAGTTAATGGGAATATCTATGCATGCTGTTATACCTAATCCTGGAATGAGTTAACTACTACCAACCCACATATGTTTTAAAATTGAAACACCATAGCATGTTTGGGAAGGCCGGTCCCAGTGGTCCCACCTATCCTACCTTATCTGGCCATAGCACTGGGCACCAGCATGTCTGGGGCCCACCCTGGGACCTCCTCATCAGCTGGTCCTGCATCACCTTTGGGTGGAACCTCATCAGGGGATGGGGCTCGCCAACCCCTGGGAGCGGGTTCAGACAGGATACTGTCACTCATCGTCAGGTCCAGGGTATGGTGCGTAGTGAGCTCCACAGGGAGTTCAGAGATCTGCTACACCAGCTTGAGGGCTGCATGGTGCATCTAGAAGGTCAGCCTGCCCCTCCTACCCAGCCCCCAGCACAACCAGCTTTGGGGCCGTGCAGGTGCAGTGGTGACTGCCCATCGGTGGGGACCTGAGTCCCACTGTTTCCATTTGGAAGCTCATGGACTTCCGACTTCCAAACACCCCTCCACATCCAAGGTATTTACCCCCCACATGTGCCATATACTGCCCCTGTATGCTGTCGTCTGTCTAGTCTGTCATCCTACCCAACCTACCTCCACATATATACCTACTGTCCCTCCCCAACATCCCACTCTCACCTTAAAAAAAAGGGCAATCTGTTCCCCCCAAAAAATTTCGCCCCATACATAGCTGTCCATTTCGCACACATGTCCAACGGACATATGAAATCTGGTTTAACTGTCTTCACATCATATTATTGTTGTCATCACCCCTCTTTCAGGGTTAATTGTGTACAAATCTACCTCCAAATCAGTGTGCATGCTGAGCTGTTGCTGTAGAAGAAATGGGCAGCTATGGACCTTACTTATACCCGTCCTGCACATCGCTAGCTACTTTCCCTACTGTCTTTCCCTCTTTGTGCCCCTTTTTTCACCACTTTCCTATCAACCCTTTTTCTTTTCTTTTAAAGAAATTGGTGCAGAGGTAAGTGGGAGTAATCACTTTTAAGCAGCAGTAAGTGGGTTTAATCCTGCT